>NW_009633814.1:0-1144 GCF_000690535.1 Cariama cristata
CTCCGGTTTCTGACCGGCTTGCGACACACGTTTCTTATGTTCCACTATAATTTCTCTCAAAAAGTCCACTGATTTTTTTTTTTTCCATTAATGGAAGTGGAACAGTTCAGCTCAATGGTTTTTACACATGATCAACAGGCAAGTTCTAAGGTGACTAAGAAAAGAGCTTAGCATCAATAATAATAAATTTATTACAAAAAAAGTTTGGACATTCACTTGGAAATGATTAGAGATCTGAAAATCAAAGAACTTCAAAAACAACTGTGCAAAAATATTCCTTAAAACAGATGAAAGTCTCCTCTTTGAGGAGTATGTAATGTTACATGGCTGACAATGACATCAGAGCCCAATGAAAATTAAGTCTTCATTACTGACCTGATTTCTGTCTTAAACTTAAATCATGTAACAATCATGCAAATAATCAATTCAGTAGTCTCTTTAACTTTCACAAAATTACAGTAAGAAGCAAGACATGCAATTATACAAAACAGCTCCTTGCTCATATCAGGCATTTTGTAGCAATGAGGATTTTCTCAAGAGGTTGCAATTTGCTGTAGAAACATCTAAATTTTATCACAGGTATTTTCAATCATGAGAGCAAAACAAAGCACTGTATTTCAAGTTAGTGTTATTGTGAACTAAAACATTTTGGCTTGCTAAACTCAACCACAGCATTCTGTTCTGGTTTTGTCAGGTATCAATCTGCACCCGCTGTAGCCCACAGTCTAACAAAGAAGCTGCTGCCCTCATTCTCTTCAGTGGGGACTACATTTCCCATCGAACTGTGGCCTAGGCTTTGATCACACAATATGTCCCATCACAGGAAACCTAGTAACAGTGATGGGCAAAAGTGAATGTAAAACACAGCAGCGGTATGACAGCTCTCATGCAGCAGTATAGCACTTTGGGCAGATGCAGTGTAGCAATGAAGCAAAACCCATGGACCTTTGCACTTCCAAGTATCTTGCTACTTTTCTACCAGTTCAAAAACAAAACTGGACTTCTACATAATGTCCCACCAGACTGATGTTCCACTTTTTACCTCCACATGGGGATAAAAAGAGAGTTTTGATATATTTCAGTCAGAAAGAGTGCTTTGTATCAATTTCTACGGGGGGGGGGGGGGGGGGGACATAAAATGTTT
>NW_009633814.1:1175-6596 GCF_000690535.1 Cariama cristata
TCAAATGTGTTTGCAAATTGCATTTGTGCTTTATAAAGCCTCAGGATTCTGTTAAGACAAAGCTTCAATGACCTATCATCTGTTCAATTTCCTGAAGCTTGAGTAAAGTTTGATCCAGGTTGAGACTTAGTTTACTTTTTTTCATTGCAAGCTTTTTACATTTAGGACATAATTTTATGGTTTTCATGTTTTTTTTGACTCAGGACAATTTTCTTTCACCAGTAAAAAAAGACGAAATTGATATTCAATTTTCTTTACTATTTTTAGCCCTCAGAGGTGTGCTATGCATTTCATAGGAGGTATGAAGGACATCAGTGAGCTTGTAAAGGTGAACTGCAGTTTGTAGGCTATTACATATTTTACGAGGTCAATTAAAGAGAGATACAAATTTCAGATTAGATATAATTTTATATCTTAATTTGATTACAAATACAATGATGTGCTCTTCCTCAAGATATTTTAATATCAACATAATAAAGCACTATTTTTCATTCGGTTTGATTTGCCCGATCACAGAGAGCTAAATGCAGCCAGCCCTATATCTCGGAAGGTTTCAAGGGTCAGAACAATAACAATAAATTCATGTTAAGGTACTAAAGCATGAAACTGAAGAGAACCTCCACACTTAGTAAGGAACTGGATAGTACTTAAGGTATACTGAGAATGAGGGTGTATCTGAATTCTTCTTCCACTACTTTTCAAAGCATAGGCATCTCAGTCCGTCTGGCTCTTCCAGCATGGGTACCCTGCAGAAGAGAGGATCCTACCGCTGTTCTCTCAGTGAAGCAGGTGGAACACAGTAGTGCTGGCATTTACCTTTTGATTAGCAACCTTGTGATCAGCAGGCTCCCTTGGGAAATGGAAGAGCCTTTTCCAAAAGCACTCTCCTCAGCTTGAGGGAGTTCAAACCCACATCTCCAGGGAGCATTCTCAACACCAAAATACATCCTGTTCTGGAATAAGGAATTTTCTCCATCCCGTCCTTTTGAGGCTATGAAACTGGACTGGTAGAAATCCAGATTCATTGGCTCAGGGATAGTAACTGGCTAGAGCATCTACATGAGAGTGAGAGGACTCACATTCTAAGTATTCTCTCACACACTGTTTAATGCAAAATGCCAGTGCATCCAGACTGCTTGTAATATGCCTAATGGAATTTATCTTACAGGGACCTACAAGAGGGAAGAACTTGTTTCTGCATCCCAAATGGACTTAATTTAAGGGACATGCACTAACCTCATTAAAATGCCCCTAGTTCTGAGCAAGTGTGGAAGATGACTACTAGTGCACTTGGGATACCACAACAACTGTGGGGAAGTACCTTATGAGTTTAGACATCTGCAGTCCCAGTCAACAGCTGAACAGGGACTTTCTGGAACACAGTTTGTGATTTCAGAAAGCTGTGTCTTATTCATCCTCCTAAAATTAATTACTGAATCTAGCCTGAAGTGTGCTTGTACTCACTCTTGGGGGATATTCAGGTAGCAAGATGGGCAATAGCACATCCCAGACCTGAGTCATTCACAATACAGATGTTATGTCCCACAGGGATTTCGGATAACACTGCTCCCACCAAATTCGGTAGCAAAATTCTCTATTGCTTCTAACATGAGCAGAAGCAGGTACCTATTGTTTATTATTGTCTCTAAATGCTGCCCTTAAGTTGTAATTTGTGGGAAGAGGACATCACTCCAGAAATATAAACATATGAGAAATCTGTCTAAATATCTCCAACCTTGATGTTATTACTTTCTATCACCAAACTCATGCTTGAAGTAATCTATTTTCATGCCCTTCTACAGCTTTTCACCAATTCTTTATCCACTGCTGCACTACAAACAGCCTTAAACTTTAATGGGTTGCATGATTTTTATTTCCTCTCCATTCACTGAATTTCATCTCCAAAGTTGCCACATTTTATACTTTTAACACAAAGATGCTCAGAGTTGTGATTGTGCCTGGAAGACTGGAAAATACATACCCTTAGGCTACGTTATATGGATATGAGGACCTAATGCTATTTAAATAATAGTTAAAACCACAAATACAAAGCCAGCTATTAAAATGTTGCTAGAGGCAATGTGGCAAGGTTTATACTAGTTTTATGCAAGATACAGGAACGGGAAAGAAGGTTGTGTCATTTGAATGACTACACTGTATTCCTCTCTATTTTCTAATTATCACAGATTTAATCAACTTGTTTTGTTTGTATATTTTGCAATAACCTTTCCACTTCTTTATTTCCTTCTCCTCTTCAGAGGAGAAGGAGAGGAATTTATGTAACATAGTAAGTTTAAAAAGGTACGTCAAAGACAGAACAGCAACTAAGATACTGTGATTAATTTCATAGACTTCCAGTAGGAAGTATTTAGTTTATCTGCACATAGTAAATGAATATTAAAATATGCATACCCCAAGGCTACAAGTGAAAGTAGATAACAGCTGTTGGTCTAAAATGTGGTTCCATAATGCAGAGATTGGAATAAGCTTGTAATTATGAATTAAAACTAGAACAGTAAAAAAAAAAATAAAATATTACGAACACATTATGAAGATAGTCTAGCCCATACCATTTAAAACCAGTTCTATTCATTAAAAAAAAATGGACAGGAAAGGAAGGGATTGTTCCTATCAGGTTCAGAAAAAAAAAATGTTGGACTAAAATCAACAACAACCAGCTGCTTCTTTTAGCTCATGTTTTTAAAAATAAAGTATCTCAATTTTAGATCACCAGAATTTCAAAGTAGACAGTAAAAAAAAATTACCACTGTCTAATGAGAGATCTAGCTTTGCATAGCAAGTAAGTATACTATCCTTACGCATGATATCACAGAGCTGGAAAAGCAGGAAAAAAAATCAGTCAAATAATTTGCTTCATTGCATTAAGTATACTGTTGGCCACTCTATCATTCCTTTTACTCAGTGTGCTGTCATTATGCATGAAAGACGTAAGTCAATCTGAAGGACGTAACTATGTGTGACATTGAAGAAAATGCTTATCCACTCCATTTTTTCCTCATGAACATAGTATAGCTACTGTTTTTAGCTTGTGCCTCAAAATTTTCAAATTTCTTCTTCTTACTCTACGAGAAGTCATTAACAGCGCATTTGAAGTAGTGTTTTGTGCAAGAAAAGAGGAGAGCATTTTATATAAAAAGGCTAAGCTAAACCAGTCTAAAAAGATCCTTTTTTCTCCCACTAGGCAAAAGGTCTACACACACACACACACACACACACACACACACACAAAAGTCACTCTCTTGACAGATCTGTCAGTTGGATTTCACCAGCAGCAACAGGCCCACCAGTGTCACAAACAGAAGACACAGAGCACAATTTAAAAGATTATCCAGGACACAGAGGAGAAAAAGGAAAGCATTCATACAATCTAATTGCAGTGCACAAGTTATGAGGTTAATTTCCCTGCATACTTGATGGAGAAAGGCGAACTCTCCCAGAAGATAATTCAGACCAGCCTGGCTGCTCTGAATCACCTAAGGGCTTTTCTTTGTTGCCTAAACTTAATGCAGGCATAGGAGCAAACTGAAGTATGAACATTCTCCCATAACATGAGGTCCTTATTGTTACTAACCACAGCACTACGTGTTTACATGGTACATCAGAATTCTTGTCACAGCCTTGAACCAGCTCTGCCTTTGGAGAACCACAGAGCTGGAGTAAGAAGATGCATCCTCTTCAATTGCACCTGCAATAGCAAAATTATGGAGCAACTATGTTCAAGCAGCTGTGGCAGCTGCATGCAATTTAGCCTACTTCTCAGCCTTTTTGCTTGACTGTCATAGCCAAACCTATGACTGTAGCATAGTCATACCTTGAATGTAAGATGAGCACAAACAGATTAGGGATTATAAGGAACGAATATGATCCCAAGAATGCCCGTTAAAAAAGAAAAAAATTAGTATTTTGTCCTACTTCATTCAAATTACCTTTTGCAAGTTAACAGAATTTTTGAAACTTGACTTCTGATACACTCTAGATTTTAATTTTAAAATCACATGTAATTAAAAACACTAAATTTCAAGGGTAATATTCATCCTAATGTGAAAACAAATTTTGACTTGACCTAACACATAGGCCCTCTCACCAGCAGATTCTCCTCACTTTACTATGGCTAGGTTTTCCATTCAGCTAGGGAGATGCTCTTCCTTTTTGAAGTCTACATAGACAACTTTTTATGGTTTCTTCGTCTTTTCTTTTTTTTTTTTTTCTCTCTGCCCCTCCCCAGTGTATATTTCAAGATTAAAATAGCATGACTTCATGGTCATATGTGATTCATCCCTAAATCATAGAATCACAGAGTCATAGAATCTTTACGGTTGGAAGAGACCTCAAATATCATCAAGTCCAACCTTCTACGCAACACCACCATGCCCAGTAAACCCACTAAACAATGTCTTGAAGCGTGACATTTTTTTGAACATCTCCAGCCATGGTGAGTCCACCACTTCCCTGGGGAGCCTGTTCCAATGGTTAAGGACCCTAACAGTGAAGAAGTTCTTTCTAATATCCAACCTGAACCTCTCCTGGTGCAACTTGAGACCGTTTCCTCTTGTCCTATCACTAGTTACCGGGGAGAAGAGACCAACCCCCACCTCACTACAACCTCCTTTCAGGTAGTTGTAGAGGGCGATAAGGTCTCCCCTCAGCCTCCTCTTCTCCAGGCTGAACCCCCCCAGCTCCCTCAGGCGCTCCTCATAAGATTTGTTCTCCAGGCCCTTCACCAGCTTCGTTGCTCTTCTTTGGACACGCTCTAGCAGCTCAATGTCCTTCTTGTAGTGAGGGGCCCAGAACTGAACACAGTATTCAAGGTGCAGCCTCACCAACGCTCAATACAGAGGGATGATCACTTCTCTAGTTCTGCTGGCTACACTATTTCTGATACAGGTCAGAATGCTGTTGGCCTTCTGGGCCACCTGGGCACACTGCCGGCTCATGTTCAGCTGGCTTTTGACCAACACCCCCAGGACTCTTTCTGCCAAGCAGCTTTCCAGCCACTCGTCCCCAAGCCTGTAGCGTTGCCTGGGGTTGTTGTGACCGAAGTGCAGGACCTGGCACTTGGTCTTGTTGCACTTGGCCTTGTTAAACCTTATACAGTTGGTCTCAGCCCATTGACCAGCCTGTCCAGATCCCTCTGTAGAACCTTCCTACCCTCAAGCAGATCAACACTCCCACCCAGCTTGGTGTTGTTTGCAAACTTATTAAGGGTGCACTCTATCCCCTCATCCGAATCATCAATAAAGATGTTAAACAGAACTGGCCACAAAACTGAGTCCTGGGGAACAACACTGGTGACTGGCCGCCAACTCGATTTAACTCTATTCACCACCACTCTCTGGGCTCAGCCAGCCATCCAGTTTTACACCCAGTCAAGGGTAAGCCTGTTCAAGCAATGAGCTGACA
>NW_009633814.1:6893-12831 GCF_000690535.1 Cariama cristata
GTCTAGCCTCTAGTCATCTGGGCCCTCCCCGGTTAGCCAGTGGACCCCATCCGGCCCCATAGACTTGTTTGTGCCTAGGTGGAGCGGCAAATCGCTAACTGCTTCCTCCTGGATAATGGGGGGATTATTCTGTTCCCCATCACTCTCATCCAGCTTGGAGGACCGCCTGCCCTGAGAATAACTGGTCTGACTACTAAAGACTGAGGCAAAGGCAGCATTAAGTACCTCTGCCTTTTCCTCATCCTTGATGGCAATGTTTCCCTCTACATCCAGTAAAGGGGGGAGATTTTCTTTGGTCCTCCTCTTGTTAACATATTTGTAAAAACATTTTTTGTTATCTTTCATGATGGTGGCCAGAGTGACTGTCAGTGACATTCTCTTGAATGTCAGTGACTTTCAAGAGACTCAGACATCCATTGACTAATACACTTGCAAAATGAAAGAAAATGGAACAGTCTTTACGAAATCCATGAACTTAAAAAAAATATTGTTAAAATATTTAAGTGGTTCTTACATGATTTTATTTCAAAAGTCGCTACAGAGCCCAGATGAGTAACTGCATCATAGCTTTGTTTCATGTCATCACAAAACCAAAGCTTGTTTATGATATCAGGAAATATTGTTTAGAAGAACCACAGGAGTTTTTAATTTTAGTCCTGATGCATTTGCCTTCTTATGATTTCCAGTAAGTACCTAATTTGTAGAGGACTCTTAAATTCAGCATCTCCTTTAGAGAAGAATTTTAGTGAGAATGAATGAATTTTTAAACCATTATTGATTATGACACAGCTAGTGTAAATGAATGAATTTTATATGAAGCAGACATTGTGCATCCACTTGATATATATTGATAAGAAAAATCAATTAGCCACTTGTTCTTCAGGACTAGAAGGCCTACTCTATTGGATTGTTCCTTCCAAATGATTGTTTGATTAAGTTTTCTACAAAGAAAAGAAAATACAGTGACAGGAATTAAATTACAGAAATTTAGTAAATCTTTGCAAGTATTTTACAAAATGCCATTCTTTACTTAATAAAGGGCAAGCAACATATTTTATGATTTCTCATTCATTCGACAAAGCTATGGTGTTTGTAATTGTGTATATAAAGCCATCAGTCTTGTAGAGCCGTCTTTAGCTGAGCAAGCCCCAAAGCATCCCGTCCATTCTGCTCAGATCTGATCAGCATCTTTATAGTTTATCAGCCTTGGGGTTCAATTTTGTTTTGGATGCTTTTATAAATGAGCACAATCACTGGTGAATCTGTTCTTCCAGATTGCAAAGAGAAAAATCGAGAGAAGAACTTTAGTAGATTACTGTGTCACTGAGGATAAAGTACAAGCACAAATGCACCTAAAGTAGTCTCAGAGATTATTTCATTGGATGTACATTTTCAGTTTTATTTCAGTAAAATTAGATGATTGTCTTAGTTATTATTGTTTTTGAAGCTATATTCTGTCCCCAGGCAAGGTGCATGATCAATGCACTATCTAGCAAAATCAATTTGTTGCAAAGTACTATTTATTTAAAAAAAGGAAAGAGGGGGAGAGAAGAGGAGAGTAATGCATAGCAAATGTGAAAATGATTCTAAGACTTTCTTCTAGTAATGCTGAATTTTATCATCAAGGCATGGAAGTTAAGAAATAATATAACTGATTTCACAAACCATGTACAAAACTACTTCTATATATATATTTAAACTTTAAGGTAACCAGTGAAAAGCTAGCATCAAGTTTTGCGGCTCCTTTTCTTTCTACCATAAGAGATGAGTTTCCAAGAACAAATTAATAGGACATATGATCCTCCTCTGCTATATTGATCAATATATAACAATACAAGTGGTTCCATTTTTACACAAACAGGACACAGGAAACAATATATATATTATAATATGAAAGAGAGTTTGGTTTCTTTTCTATAGCTATAAAAGAATCTGTACTTGCTATGCCCTGTTATTCAAGAGATCATCAATATCGCTGAATATCTGATAGGTTAAGGGGAATGTGATTTTCTCAAATAGCAGGAAGGCTGCAGTCTCATGACAGATTGGGTCAATTTTGTTTTCAGAAGCTGTTGATGCTCTTGTGTTTTCTCTGTCATGACCACCATATTAGAAGCGTAGTGGAAATCCATTATCTACAATCTCAGTCAAAACATTTGCCACTCTGAATAGTTATAGGCAACACAAACTTCCAGTCAGTTTTAAACTGAGTATTCATACGTTTAACGAGAAAAATAATTCAGCAAAAATGGTTAATTAGAACTGGTCAGAGTTACTATCACCTCTTTATTCAGGATCATCATCAGGGAGATTACAATCAGGGAGATTAAGGTTCTAGAAATACATGAAATTATGATTCATAATCATCATGAATCTGAATTCTGAGACCAGTTTCAACCATGATTTATCAGTAACTAGAGTATGCACTGTAGAGAAACATTTACCACTGATATACACAGGTGTGAATATAAACATTTCATTTTATGACTTGAGCAATAAGATAGCTCAGATCAGGGAAAGAAAACAGTTTCCTCAAAATTATAGTGAATCCAGGTGCTTTTCCATCTCATAAGAAACAGTGCCCTCCGTACTGGATTTTGAGGTGGATAGTTTCTCTTCTAGCAGATTAGTAGAAAAGGGGTTATTTGGAATGCAGCAACAATTTCTGATGGCACTACTTAAGTTACCCTTGCTGTCCACTTAATTATCCTACCCTTTAACAGGAAAAAAAGAGAAGGAGGACCCATGTTCTTGTACAACAGCATGACCAGTTAATCTATCTGGCATTCACTATTAATAATGTATGTTTTCAAGCAGCAGGACTACACAATAATGTTTTTCATTTTTACTTTATCAAATGACAGGTAACATTGCTGAAGTAGATCCTCTTGAGGCCATGATGGTGTGAGATTTGAATAAGCCATTTTCAAAAGGTAAGATGGTACATATTACTCAGAGATACTTAACGAAGCAACTGTGTGGTTGGAGCAGCTGTGGGGGAGAGAGACTTGGCAAGTGAGTTAAAGGCATCCTCATAGGAATTAAGACAACACTGATGTTAGCCCCATGGATGACACTAGTTAAAGCACTGAACAGTAAAGACAGCTAATTACCAATGTCCATGTTGTTCCCACAACCCCCTTTTTGATTCTCTCTTCAGACCTCTGCAACAATGACCAGAAACAGATGCAGCGTTGGCTGAGTTGGTAGATATCACAGTAAAAGTGACTCAAGGAGCTTATACCGACCCCACGTAAAGATATTTTTCTGGTCTGTCTGCTCTTTTACATCATCTTGTATTCCTGCTAAGTGTTATTGTGATTTAATCTTTTGGAAATACTTTAATTGCTAAGGCAGAGGGAAGAATTATGTCCTAATCACTGCAGTCATAAATCAGAACTTGATTTCCATTGAAATTCCAACTTCAAGCCCTTCCTTTCCCCCACGCACATATTTGAGTTTCAGTCCTTCAGACTGTAAATTACTTCATATATACGCATAGGTATGGGCATAAAAAATATACATGAACACTTACATACATATTCAGACATTCGCACAAACGTACACATGCTCACAGATGGAGGCATCTTAAAATTTCTCTTCTACTTAATCAAGAAATTCTATTTCCTTAATTTATTCAAGAGAAAACCTGTAAGATGATATTGAGGTGCAAACAACCAGACGACCTCAAAGGCAACCTGCTCTTCCTCTAACATTCCAAATTCTTCTATCAAACTCTAATTAGGCACATGCTTACCTATCACTGGATAGAATTTTTTTGAAAAAACATAACAATGATTCAGACAGACAGAGAAAACTCACTCAGAATAATAAGAGGTGTATCACAAAGATGAATGCATGCCAAGCCACCCAGAAAACATGTGTGATTCTGCAAAT
The DNA here is from genome assembly GCF_000690535.1 of Cariama cristata. Lineage (NCBI taxonomy): Eukaryota > Metazoa > Chordata > Aves > Cariamiformes > Cariamidae > Cariama > Cariama cristata. The sequence goes on from NW_009633814.1 coordinate 10,791, forward strand.
AAATAGCCTGGCAAATTATGGTGACTAAAAAGAAATTTCCTCCATGGACAGATCACTTCCAAACAGCCACTTGAAGTTTCTCACATTTTCCTCTTCAACGTGTTGTAACAGTCACTACTACTGAAAGGGAGATACTGGGCCAGACCTATCGTTGGTGAGATACAGTGTGGAGATGCCTTATGTTCCTGACACCGAGGCTGCACTGCAGACAAACCCACTCCATTCACCTGAGATCCTGCTTCAGAAAAGAACGTCTGAGACGGACTTGAGGACCGTTAAACACTGGAAAGCACAAGCTTCCAGGAGGAGCCCCATCTGCATATGGCACACTACTGTACATAAAGAAGGAGAGAATTAATAGTTCACAATCTGCTGTAGATGATAGTATCATCGTGGCCTGACAGTTTTGGGTCAAGGACACAGAAATCAAAACGTAAATTAACACACAGTGAATGATAAGGGAAAAAAACTCTACACAGGAATTATTAGACAAAGAGATTATGACAAAGGAGTCAGATTCTATTAGAACACCCACAGTACGGTCCTCAAAAGGTTTAACACACTTCTTTTGTTAGGGAAAACACAGTTGTGAAGCTTAAGAGATTTCAGTACAAATATTTTCTCTCATTTCAATCCACACGTCATCTTTTCAGTTAGGTTCCACTGTGAGTTTTATGTTTAAATAGACTCCTAATATTGAAGCTGAAGACACAATCAAAACAGACAGCATTTTTATGACTTTTATGTGCATTTAATGACAAGTTGTAATATTCATGTATTTATTATGTCTACTGTCAAAGTGGAATCCAACTTTAGCATATTTCCAGGATAAAAAATGGAAGACTCAGTTTTGCCAAGTCTCAGATTTATTTACGCACAATATTTGGGGGGGAGTGGGGGTGGGGGTGCGGTGGTGGTGTCTGCAGCTGTAATGTATAGATTGCATTAGAAACATATTCCAATTAAAGAACAAAACACACAACCTCACATATACATACAATTTCTGTTGAGGAAATTGTGAAGAATATGCTTAGAAGGTTACGCTATCAGCTCAAAAAAAAAAAAAAAATCAGGATGAAATATTTTCCAGGGTCATACTGGCAACATGTTAATGTTTTCATCAATACTGAAGGTAATATGGAAAAAAAAATGAAATTAAGTAGCAGATACAACAGTAAAGCAACCATAATGAATTTGCTTAGCTATATTTAAACACAAAAAGGATCCAAAAAACTGAAGCACACACTTTGTTGAATCAGAGTATAAAAACTTCTTATGTGGTTCAGACCATCCACAGTTGTTTATGTCTTGGCAACTGAAATTTCTTTAAGATTTCACATTCGACCCTCAATTCCATGCATTATGGGCTATATATATACACCCAGGTTTTTGTGTGTATATGTAAGTACATATAGAGCTCATATAGAGAATAGGATGAGGAAAAGTAAATAGAGCAAAAAGTTCTTTTTTGCATCTTCCTGCTGCATCTCAGATGACAAGATACACTATGCCTAAATGAGCACTTAAGGCTTAGGATGTTTCTGGTTTGTCCAAGAATCTAATCCAAGCTCTAACAATCCCAATTCTTCAGACAGGGAGAGAGAAAGCTCTGCACTCGCTTTACAGTGGATGAGGATGGCCTTTACAGTGGATAAGGATTGCCCTTCCCACATGACTCTTTCAAGGCTAGAAAAAGTACCCTTATTACGCTCTTCATGTGTTCAACTTTGCTAAAAATTTTCATATCATACTGAAGAACTTCACCCATTTCATACTCTTTTTCATAGACTTGTAATGAATCTTGCATAGGTAAACACACCCATTCTGATTTCATCTCTGTGTAAAGCACTGGGAACAGAAATTGAGTTACTAAAGAGACAGTTAATAGCCGAACAGCAAAGAAAGAAAGAAAATATAATCATGGTATCAGGAGAAAATCTCACCCACAACCATGAGTAATTAATAAAAATATTGTTGTAATTCAGGAGTTAAAATACTGAAAGGCGAATACGCTTCGCCGGGTGAAAAACTGGCTGGCCGG
>NW_009633815.1:0-41490 GCF_000690535.1 Cariama cristata
CCCCCCCTTCTCCACAGCCCCCTGGGACGCCTCGGTCCCTGCCTACGCCCGATCCTCCCCGCCGGCGCGGGGCCGCCCCTCAGAGGATCCTCCCTGCAGGCTGAGGAGCCCGGGGCAATGGCCGGGCTGCCTTAGTGACATCCCTGCCCCTAAATACGTTTTCATCATGGAGGCCATCTCTCTCATTCATCTCTTATCCCAGGAGGAGCAACTTTTTGTGGGGCTCCAACTCCTGCCTGTTAGCTCAAGCCAAAAGGAATAAGTATAAAGTAAGAATAAATACTAATTAACCTGAATCTTTCTTTGTATCGTGATCTGAACCGGACGCTATAATTTTAGGCTGCTTTGAGATGCACCCTCTATCCGCAGCAGGCAAAAAGACGATTCCTTCTCTTGATAAAGTTAATTGTGGGCCTCAACAAGACACACTTCTTGGCAATACTGTGCTCTTATCTTTAAATTCTATGAACACACAAGGGTTTGAAAGGCCGTATACTTTGAATGCCTCCAATAAAACAAGTTTTGTGATCTAGGAGAATTTTATCCAGCAGCTTTCCCACATCCTGCTGGAAAAAGCGATGCGGTGAAGGTGAGTTACCTCTCAGCGAGGACAGCTTCTGCAGCGCACGCAAGCGTTGAACAGAGGCTGTCCCAAACCCAGCCAAAGGCCACACGGGAGCACGGCTGAGATCCAGCCCCCCAGTGCAGGGGAGAGTGGGGTGGAAGCCGTATGCTATCTCCTGTTGAGCTGTTGGAAATCAATAGTGCTTTATGTGGGGTTTAGTATCAGAGAGAGAATAATAGAATAGGGTTGAAAATGAAGATTTATTTCCCCGAGTATATCAACATTTTCAAAGCTGCTTTGTTTTGATTTTTTCCTTTGTTGGAAGGAGCTCCAATATTTTCTAAATTACTGAAAACCACAGTTGAAAGCTCATGTAACAAAACTGTGGTTTTCATTATGACTGTTGGTAATTATGCAGGTAATAGACATATAGAGAGGAAACTATACAAATGAGATTTACTGTAAAAGCCAAGACCTTTCATAAATGCAGCTGTGTTCTCTTGTAGAAAAATAGGTTGTTTGGGGAAAATATTTTTGGATTTCAAAAAACAGTGACAGGGATACCAAGAAACTCCTGGCAAGAGCTGTACAAAGCTAAACTCTGCCCAGTTCCACCTCTCAAGCACCTTCTCTGCAGCGTAATCTCACATCAGCTAGGTTGGTAGGCAGTATTAGTGATATAACCTTCACATCACTTCACTGTGGACACATAAGTTTTAACAAGCCTGCAGATGAAGCCATAAAATTAAGCTTCTACCATTTTAAAGTTGCATAAATGCTGTTTAAGTGGTTTAATAGTGTGATCTGTTTGTACAGCACCAATGTCATTTGTATATAGCAGCACACTAAGTCCAAAGATGTGTCCAACAGTGCCAGCTACCCAGGTGACAGCACGCCTTTCCATCCCCAGACCCTCCGCTGCAGAACGCCAAGGGCCCCTCGGTCTGTAGGACGTGTATCTCCCTTGTGAGGCCAGAATGTTACCCATCCCCTTGTTACGTGGGCACGTGAGGAACTGCTTACATGTCAGTGCATCTCGTTAGCAACTGGGTCCTCTGAAATTGAGACTATTACTGGTTGCCCTATGTACCTGACTGTGAGTGCCACATCCACCAGCACCTACTTCTGCCCCTCAAGAAGGGCAGCAAGGCAAGGAAGCCAGGCTGTGTGTATCTTCAGAAATCATCTCCTCAGCCACCAACAGAAAGGTGGAAGGAAGAATGCTCTTCCCACACAGCTAGAAAGCCTCATAGGGCTAATCCCTAATAATTTCAGTTTATTGGCTCTTGCTTGGAAATGAGAGGAAACAGTGTAGTACCGCTGTGAAGAGCTGGGCCAACAAATGCTCTCCTAGAAAAAAGCCCACAAATTTATGCTGAAGGAAAGAATGACAGCTTCATCCCCCAGGAGAGCTGAAATAGATATTTGGTAGCCAAAACCATCGAAGTACTGTTCCACCTTCTTGGCGAGTCCAACCACCACCTACCTCCTCCCTGTGTCTTGCCAAGTGGCTGTGTTTCCTAAGGTAGTAAGGCACTAAGGTGCAGAGAGAACCATACGGGACAATCAGAAGTTACCTCATTCTTACCAAAACTGATAGGAATTATAGAACCAGTGTTTTTTGAGAACGCTGCTAAATTTAATGCCTAAATTGCTCATAAGTCCTTCTATTTAGGGTATTCGCTGGCTGTAAATCTCCAAAGGTACCTAGTCCGTAGGAAACGCTGGCCAGAGTTCAAGCTACCGGAACAGAGTCTGCACATAAAACAGCCTTTAAAAGTCTGGTCGAGAGTCCCTTCCTTGAACTGAAGGCTCATGTTCTTAGATGAGTCCCATAACCAAAACTGCCGTTGTAACAAATGCACAGGCGTCTCCTTTCCTGGATGTGGGTGGTTTTGATGCTTGCACTGGCTATAAGAAGCAATGTCCTGGAGAACATGAAATTTAGGAAGATGAGTAATGTATGAAGTGTGCAGGCAGCGAGAGATGATCCACATATTATGTGTTTTTATTTAATAATTTATAAATCAATATCAGTTTTCCCCAAACTACCCCTCAGCCTAGCAATTGTATGTTGGCTGATTTCTTGTTAGTGCTGCTCTTTTATAACAACAAACTGTTCCCAAAGGCTCACATACAGAGAGTCAGACAATCAAAGTACTGTGTGTGATTTTCCACTTAATTCATTCAGTTAGCTGCAATTAAAACAATACAATTCAAAGCCTTGTGTGTTTCTCTGAAAAAATACAAAACTTTAGTTGTTACTATTAATATATACAACCTACAAGAAAGAGTTAACAAAGCCCCTTTGTCGTCCCTGTTGTAGTAATTTTCTTATCCTTTTCTGCAGATGCCCTGGCAGTCCAATATTTCTTTCAGTCACTGTTCTTCAAAAGACATATGCTTTTCATTCAACTGCACAGAAAGAAAAGGAATTCAGTGGGCCAGATTCCCTCAGTGATCAGATCCACCGCAGCTACCTGGGGAAGAATCTACGTGAGGGTGCAGGAGTCTCATCAAGAAGAGAACTGAACCTATTTAGAAGGGAAGAAGTCACCATTTTAGCAGGCAGTGATCAAATTTCTGTTCAGATTTTACCTAGATAGTTTACCTAAATATTTCATATTTCTGGAAAAGGAATATCTTCATGGCTACTGATCTCTGCTCACCCACTTGATATAAACAACAACCAAGTTTTAGCGTCACTGTAGAGCCCTTCATTTTTTGGTTTATGGGGCTTCACTAATGAAACCTGATGGCAGTCCAATTGATATTAGACCAGTTTTGCAGGTGCAAAAGAGAACAGAGGCTGCATCTTGCCCCACAAGAAAGCGATGAGCCATCCTAATAGAGCAGCTGTGACTGTCTCCCATACCACCAAGCTCCCCCAACCCTGGGCAGATTTCCATCAGCCAAAAGCACACCTAGAGCGTGCAGTGCTCAGAGAGCAGCAACATCCCTGCAGTCCGAGGATGCACTCTGTTTGTCCAAGTCTCACAATGTTTCCAGAGCTTCTATGAGCAAGGTACATCTCAACAATGTCCCAAGCAGAAGACTATACTCTTGACGTGCTACTATTTGGTACGTTAATTCAGTATTTCAGTTCTAATTGTTGACAGAGGCTTTGATGCAGCCTAGTCCTGCAAGAGAATAACAAACCACTGATTTGGATCTGCAGTCTTAATTATTATCCCACCAACATAAGCGAGCATTTCATTTAAACTCAGTTCCTCAAGAAAGAACTATTGTGCCTACTTTCATAAGACAGTAGGAAATTTATTCAAATATTTATCAAACTATGTGAAATCTTATTGGAAGAATATGTTCTGAGATTCTGTGAATAAAGTCCCCCCGGGAAAAGTAACACCAAAATGTGTGTCAGAGAAGAGACTCCCAAAGTCTGGTCCAAAGGGAATTCACAGCTCATCTAGTGCTCACCTTTATTCTTTTATTCCAATACACAACAGCAGAAAAAGGGGATGGCAAAGTAAAGAACCAAAATCAGCATTTCTTTTCCAGAAAGGCAGAACCATCTGCCAAACCCAGCTCTGATTACAAAAACACTTTCCAGTATTTTCCTTCCTTCCAGTTACTGCAGTTCTACAAAGATGTTACACAGTGATGAATGACAAGGAAGGCAATTCACCAAACAAGGTACTTATTCCAAAGTTACTCTTATTAAAAGATATGCTAATATCATACTCCCGGCATATGACTTTATGCTTGAAGAATCTTGCAATTTGCATATAATCTAGGTGAAAGCGAGTTGAAAGACCACATCTCCAACTAATGATGAATATTTCCAGCAAGTCTAACAAAAAAAAACCAAAACCAACCATCTCTGCTTGGCACATGTTTTTTCCAAATGTGTTTTCTTAGCTTAGGTCGCTATAGCAGAGATAACACTAGGCATATAGCAACTGTATGTGCTCCGTAATAAACATACTTTTCATAAGGCATTTCAGGGGAACTGGATTACTAACAAACTTTTTATAAAGTTAAACTTATCATCAGTGTATACCAAGGATCATGTTATTACAGTAAACCATATACAGTAAGGCACAGTCCATGAAATCAAAGAGATATTTCATTATCACTTTAATACACTGACATTATTGACCAACCTATAAATACCAGTAACATTTTCATTATCAGCTACACTTAACCTTCTTTATGCTTTCAAGTGCCTTTATGTCCAATATCTGAAAACATGCAATTCAGTTCCACAGAGTAACTCCAAAAATCACATCAAGGAAGTTCTTTATTGGTTTCTCTCAATGACTTCCAGATTATATCTGCTCTTCGATAAACACAGTAAAGGCTTTCTGTAAGTGTCTAGTCTAAAAACACACGGTTGAAGTTAGTAGATCTTTTCAATCCAGCAACAAAGGACCATGCAACTGGAATACAGCTAATAACTCTGCTGATGACACACATACCGGAACAAAAATCAGTGCCAAGACCCTTAGTATCAGAAGAATAAAACCATATTTAAGAGCTAACAGAAAATTATAGAGCGCACAAAAGGAGTAGGTTTGTATATGAAAGTATCTGCCTTTTACCTACTCACCTTTCAGACATTTGGCTTCATTAAACTCCCAAGTATCAGTGCAAGAATGAGCATAAATGCCAGAATGCCAAGGTAAGGAAGAGGCAGACATTGTAAATCTGTTCACAGTAGTGTTCCAGATTGGTGCTAAAATAAGAGTTATGAGCTACATTCAAGTAAATATAAGAATATCTATACTCAGTTCAGGCCTTCTTTAGTCATCATCTACTTGGGAAGAAAGGAAGACATTATAGCTTCTGTAGAACAGCATTTATTTTTCTCAGCGACAGAAAGTGAAAGCGAACAAACTCTGGCCCTTCTCCAGTTCAAGTCAAGGAGAGTTACACGTGCGAATCCCCGAGGGTGACGTCTATCCAGCCTCATAGGGCTGCGCTTACCCACACTGTAAGCTCCCAGATGAAAAGCAGTTGGCTCGAGCCTCCGGAAGAAGAAAGGCTTCACAACAAAATATTCTTCCAAGGAAAGGCTGGGTGCACAAACTTACCATCTCCCCTCATAACAAAAGCTTTCTGCCTTACAGCTTTCTAGAGGATGTGATCTATACCAATCACACCAGAAGAGCAATAGAAACTTCTAGTGACCTAGCGACCTTTCAGGCCCATGCATCTTGAATAGTTTCTGTTATACATGGATACGTGTTCTCCAGGCCTCCTAGAACAGGGAAACAAGAGCGAAAGAAACCCCAGAGTCCCCGAACCTCAGCATTTCCCTCTAGCTTTCCATCCAAGTATTTCTACCCTTGGCCATTGATACTGAACAGACATGGATGCACTGAATAGTAACAAATAGTAACAAATCAGCCCCAGCTAATAAAATTAAACTAGGCTAGACAGCGTTGCTGTATTGAACAAAATGGATTCTTCTCTCAAACAGCAATGACAAGAGCAGACAGAAAAGCAGCAGATGTGTGGTGACAGAGACCTTCAGCTGGGAAGGCAAATGGGCAGGCCCTGGCAGTTGTGTAAATTCTGTGGTTTGGTCCTGGAGGTTGTGGCTTCAGCCCCAGGTCCCAATTCCTTACCACAAACCACCAGAGACCTCTCTGAGTAAATGCAAGGCCAGCTCCTTCTCAGCGAGGCTCCATCAAATTTAAATATCATCCATGCAAAAGACCTCCAGCTTAAGCATCCTGCCATAGGCATGGTTATTCAGCACAGCAATGTGTAGGCACGAATCGGCTGCAGTGTGAGATAGCTGAGACCCATTCACCTCAACAACCAGAGAAAATCCCCCGACCACCTCCCATCCCTGCAGGCTGCCTGTCTTGTTAGGCAGCCCCTTGGGAACACAACTCCGCTGCCTTCTCTGAATCAGACACAGAGGACTGCAGATGATTTAATATTGCCTCAGTTCCAGGAGCATCCTGGGGACCTTGGCCGTGCTCCACTAGGCACTTTCCATGCACGAGGCAAAAGACAGCCTCTGCGCATCAGGGCTGCTCCAAGGAAGGCCCGTCCACCTGCAGCAGAACCCGCAGAGCAGCAGCTTTTGAACTGCTCCACGCTCTAGGATGCCATTCCCAACATCCGAACATAGCTAACTCGGCCTCTGTTTCTGAACACTGGGAACGAGGCAAACCTGCACAAGCACCAGTGGCCAAAGGCACCCAACCTGTTGCCACCAGAGCTAGGCAGATGAAAGTCACACGTGGGGCAGCCCCTGCTTTGCGTTTTGGTGCAGATGTACACAGAGAAAGGAGTGAGGGCAGAGCTGAGACAGTGGGAAGGTTGGAGAGAAGGAGGGTGTCTGTTAACTTGAAATCACTCTAAAGCACATTACAAATCTGTTAAATCATTGTGGCTTACCCTGTATTTCAGAGTAAATTAGTAACTTTTCAGAGGGAGTGAAGAAACTACCACTCCACTTTTAAATAATGAAAATGCTAAAAAACCTACACTTAACAGCTCTAAAACTGCGGCAAGTCACCCACCAACACCCACTCCTCTTGTCAGCAGGCTTTTTTCAGCTTTGCCTATTATTTGTGTCAAGCCAGAGATGTTTAATGTTTGCTGCACTTATCTGCTCAACTTTAAGGAGCCCCAAACGTTACAACATGTACCTGTGCCACTGACCTCTTTCCCCACGGCATTTTGATCTAAATAAGTAACAAACGCAGAGTTTCCAAAATCATTTGGATTCACTGGCTCTGTGTGCGTAGCTGTAAAAAATCTGCTTTAAGATTAACATCCAATTTTATTCATGCCTGAGGCTTCACCACAGCATCTATTTTTGTAAGATTAACAGCAAGATCCCAGTTCTCCAGAAATGTAAAGAGTAACAGCCAATTGTAGAAGGAAGATGATGTTTCCTAACCTGCCCTGCTCACATCCAGGAATGTACATTTTCCTAGCCCTTTCTGTGGTGGGTGTAATTTCTATTTGCATTTTTGCACCCACAACATGCAGCATGTGTATTAGTCCTTCTGCCTCCCATTAGCTGAAATGCATTTCTGATGAAACTGTGGGTGCCAAAAAATACTAACACAAATCTCACATGTGCAAAGCATCCCCTGAAAGACAGCTTTTACTCTGGAGGAGGTAAGAAACAGCCATCTTCCTGTACCTTGCACAACAGCGTTTTGAATCATCTAACTTGAAAATACAAGTGTAGAAAATGAGCACTTGATATTTCAGCTAATCCCTTTGAAATGAATATACATGAAAACACTTTTTTTTTGGACATGGCAATTGGAGAATAAATTGAGGGCCATTTTCAACCTAACAGCAGAGGAAAAGTTGCTTTAAATAGTGTCTTTGCTATCTGTCAATTAGAGCTATTGCATTGCTGTCAACTTGCACTCCTTTAGTTCCAGCTTTGCTCCATCCTACACAGATCCATACAAATCAATTGTCTCTTGCAAACATGCACTAACCACTGGAAAGTGAAATTAATAAAGTGCAAGAAAAGCTGATTCATAAAGCTGACACTCCTGTGCACAGCAACTCTGGGTTTCTCCCTTCCAGCTAGCTGTTTGAGATAGGCAGGCAAAGTGGCAAAAGATTATCAAATTGCAACTGTCATTCCTGACAAAATGCATCTCAATGCTGGAAGGAATTTCAGATTTTAAGCTAAAACACCACCCCAAAGGGTTCCTCAGAGCCTGTCAATATCTGTACCTTGGATGGAAAGCTACCACTGAGCGCAGTGTGTCCAACATATAGAACCTGCCATGAAATGAAGTTCTTCGTAAGAAAGCTCATCTCAGTCTTGGTTGGTAACAATAACAAGGAGACAAGATGAGACCATCAGTCTCAATTGTGAAGACAATGTTTTCCTCCCATATTATTCTGTCTGTCATGTTCCCTTCAGGTTCCAAAGGAATCCCTGTCTCATACATCATTATTTCCCACAAAGCTTGAAAGCCTTCAGGGGGGGTTTCTTCCTGCCCACTGTACCAGCTTTGATGTCTGAGTACCTTCAGAACAGTGACAGAGGCCTCTGCCAGCAATAAAGGGGAACATCTGCATACCAATTAAACTGCTGAGTGCTGAAAAAAAAGTCAAAAAAAAAAAATAAATAAAGGAGGGGGGGAAAGCCTTGAAAGTAAATCTGAGCCAAGTTCTAATTAATGCCCTAGGCCCTGATTCACCCCAGCACTTAGGCATGTAGTTAACTTTAAGCACGTATTTAGTTCCATTGAAGTCAAAGACAGCATCGAAGAGGCAAACTACATTAGCACAATTTAATACTCTTTGGGCTAATTAATCAGCCATAAAAATTAACTATGAGAACTGTATTCCTTATTTCCCTTGCTGTGACATTTCCAGATAAAAATACTTGGGATGTGGCTGGAATAAGCAAAGAAGCACCACCTTGTTTGGCTGCCACGGGCTGCTCAGTTCTACAGCTGCGAAGGCCAGTCCCTAAGAGCAGCTAAAGGAACCGAGCTCTCTGCACATCAGAGCCTAACATCTGTATCTTCTATGTGGTGGCAGCACGCAGGCACAAAAAGCACAGACTTTGTCCTGAGGAGCAGTAATCTAAAAACCAAAAAGAACTGGCAACAGATGAGCAAAGCCATCAGGCAATGGATGGCACATCAGAGACATCTTCCCTTTTCTCGATTTGTTCACCGCAGTGCATCAGTGTTCGTTTTGATCGGAGGTGGCAAGGAAGGGCCGCAAACAAGGCTGGGTAAGTGAGGGAGGCTGAGGGCAGATGCAAGTTTGGAGACAGAACCGGTGAGGTTACCGAGAAAGGCACTGTCCGGCAGAGCTGGGGGAGAGGAGCAGTGCTGATGTCTAGAGGGTAGGCAGACTGCAGTCTGGTCCAGCCCTAATGTGGGCAAGGGCTAAACTCTCCTCGATTTCTGTGGAGTGAGACTGAGCCCTGTAAAGCCCAGAGTGCAATCTCCAAATAGCTAAATAGTCCCAGATATATCCAAACCTCTTCTCCACTTGGTAAGCCCAGTATGGTGAATGGCTGCCAAAACTGCACCAACAATGTGCAGGCTAGAGTTGGCCTGAACATGGTCTCCAAGGGCCCAATATGACAAATTTTTGAGCTCCGGTTGACTTCACAAAGGCATGTGTACAACTAACCATTCTGAAAACCTGGATGAAACGAGAAAAGCTGGCTGATAAGGGTCTTCTTGCTAGAATTTCTACAAAAATGAAACCATAGAAAGCTTGCCAAAGTATCATTAATGCTGTACATGGACCTATAAAAGCTAGGAAATCGAGAGCAGGGACATGAACTCCTGGCTGACAATACTTCTTTATCTCATCTGTTATGAAAACAAAAAAGAACAAACCCAACCCCCCCAAAATTAGAGCACCATGAGCATAAAGGAAAGTACCAGCGCAGCTTTGCAGATTAACTTTGAATTTCTTTGCTTTCATTGGTTTAAGTGTTCCATTGTTACTCTCTTGTTCTTTTAATTGCAGATACTAAAAATTCTTTTATCTTTCAAAGTCCTTAAAGTCTGTTATATAAATACATAATTAAAGCCTCTTTCAACCGGGTATAATTTACTCGATAGTTTACAACAGCTGCACTAGAGCTATTACAGTTTATCATTTAAAAGCCTAATTAGGGGCTTCTTAATTAGTGGATCCTTCAGTCACTAGACTGTGACTGTGTAAAAGACACTTGCCAGCTATCGCATGTTACAAATCTGCATGAAATGTTTGTGTGAAAACAGGGTGTGTACAAGTCCAAAAAGACATTCATTGTCCCTGCAGGTCAGCCCATCTGAAGATGCAAACCTCCACGGTACATCTGCCTTCTCCTCTCTGACTGCCTGGCTGGTCTGCAGGCAGCCTTTCCCTCCTGCACGTGTTGTTGGGAAGCACCAGCACATCCCGAGGCAAACCCCCAGCCTAGCTGAGCTGACCTGCTGTGATAGCCCGCTCTGATGTGACCATTCTCATGTTCAAACACAACCGAAAGAGAGGACAGGATTGTGCCCACTGGCTGCTCAGGGTGGCTCTCACATGGCTTGTCAAACGCTTTCTCCAGCAAATGCAGCTCCTCGCTGTGGCCGCTCTCTCCCTCAGGAGCTCTGCACCGTGCTGGATTCAGTGGGCAGATCCTCTGTGGTGCCAAAAGTACTTGCATCACTAGAAGGAAGAAGAGGGGAGCCAGTTACTGCCTCTCATTTACAGCCACTGACACGTATTTCTCATTAATCACCACCAAATAGCAGTCAGTCACTGAGATTTCAAGTGCAATATCCGCCCAGAGAAAGGACTGTAACTCCTCCATCCTTCCCCCTTGGGTGGTATGGTGCTGGCGGAGCCACAGCTAGTCTTAACAGGAATCGCTCACTGGAACGAGCCTCATACCAGCTCGAGGACCCACTGCTCCGCAAGCAAAGAGTTTGTCCAGGCCATATTCTGGAGGACTGGGGGGGGTTTGTTGAGTTTTCGCCTGCTAGTAACACAGCCATTGTGTTATGGAGGATCAGATTTGGGGCCTGCCAGCATTTGGGAGCATTGCTTCAAACAATACAGTGACAAAATTGTGAGTTTTTATTGACGTCAGGATAATATAAATCAGCTATTGAAAACCTGTATCATTAGTGCTATTGCTTTCCAGTGCTAGATAGCTGCAGTAATGGATTGGCCTCTCCATCTCATCCTCCCACTGGAAAGCAACGTATACAGGACCGATCAATAACCTGATCTAAGTTACTTGTAGACATGTCAGGTGCAAATATCTCCCTTTCTCAAAGGTTTTAAAGACCAGGTATTTTTGCAAAATTTAGGCCAGGCTACAAATTGCTTTTGATAAATTGTCATTATGGCGGAAAACAACATAACCAGATCCACCCACGTTGTTACAAGGAAGTTTTAAATAGAAAGGAAATAACTTTATTATATGCATGTACTACTTTGTGGGGTCAATAGCTCAAGATGTTCCCTTGCAAGAGGATAAACTTCCATTCGAAAAGCATTTTCTGTAATATCCATGTTGCTGAGGAGCCTCTGTTTGGCAGGATATAACTAGATTTTTTCATCATGGGGTTTGCCACTAATTTCTGTGGCTGAGATCCTAAAATACCTTCAAAATCAATACCAAAATCCACTGCCATTACGAGGGCCAGGATTTCATCCTATTGTTTCACAACATAGTACCCACCTAATTTAGTGTTGCCAAATCTGAAGTCAATGGAAACCCTGTGTGTCACAGCCTTGTTTCCCCACGGATCGGCGGAGAGACTAGAGAGGTGTTCAAGGGCCTTCCCTATGTAAAGATGGCATCCCTTTCACTCTGTCAGTATGACTAAAGCATGCACATGTGTTTTTTCCCCTCACCTCACTCTCTGTCACTTGCAGACACTCAGAAGGGATGTATGCAAGAAGATTATAAAGCAGGTCAGAGGGGAGCTGAAGCACAGTTACTTCACAGTTATTATATTACAGCCTCCAAGGATGTCCATGGACACACAAAGAAGCGGACGTACGCTGAGTCCTGGCTGTACACTGCGTCCTGCCGTGGCACTGACATTGAGGCAGTCTTTTTGGGACAGAACAGTCAAACACTAGCCCGGGCTTTCTGAAAGGCAAGCCTTTTGAAAACCCTTGTGGCAAGCCGCCTATGGACTCAACTGGGAACTTCACAGGGACATCATATTTCTTTGAGCTGACCTTCCTAGAAAACTTTGCACTCCAAATTCCTGGAAATCCTTGCACCCTAAATCAAACACTCTTTTAAAACAGGTCCTTGTACAACACTGACATTGCATGGCCGGCATGGCACTAATGCCTACTGTCTTCAGTAAGTTCAGTGGCATCCAAAATGATGCCATGGAAATGATTTTATCTGATTTTATTTTGCGTTGACTTCTGTGACACAAGAGCAGGGATAGCCTTTCAGAAAAGGAGGAGTAACGTAGTAGCTGCGTTCAGGTAGCCGCAACCATAAAGCGGAGGTGAAGGCTGAAGACGGGAGAAAATAATATCATGCCAATATGCTTTATTTTCAATTACTTCTACCCAATTTGCCTTCTGGCCCCAAGCAAGTACCATGAACCTCCTTGTCTTTGCAGCAGGGCAGACATGCTGCACCCCACCACGGAAACGCCAGGAGGGCAGAGCGGCAGAGCAGCCAGCGGCTTGGCGAGGCCGAGGACCTTCTGGAGCCCTGCAGAAGCCTGGCAAGCATGGCAGGGCCGCGGCTCCCAGCAGGAGAGGTCACTGCCTCCGCTCCCTCAGCACCGGGGCACCACGGTGAGGAATCCAAGCACCTGCCCTCAGCCCACCACCGTCCCAGCTGCCCAGGCTGGCGGCTGACCCGTGCCAGACCCGGGGCTGCGGCCTGAACCCTTGGGTTCAGAAGAAAGAAATGGATGCCTCTGGCAACCAAGAGATCCTCTTTTATGGAGGCAGGATCATGGATTATCATTTTGTGTAGTCCTCTGCTGTTCTCCTCCCCATCCCTCCCTTTCTTTTTTTTTTTTTCTTTAATAAATGAAAACACACCAGAAGAGCTCAGCACCTTCTTTCAAAACTTCTCTATTTCACTAACTTGTTCCAGCCTCCATCACAGCTCTTTCCTTGTCAGCAACTGTACCACTGCGCTATATCTCTGCCCACGCACAAATGCACTGGTTGAAGGTATGAACTGGAATCTCTCCTGTTAAAGGAACAAGCAGGCATCCCAGAGACTGACACAGCTGCTATTTGCATGTAAAAGGGGAAAAGAAGGTGCATGACTGAGCCCAAATTAGCATGAGCAAAGCCTCCCACCGAATTTGCAAACTACAGCTCGCACAGTGGTGCTAATAGAGGTGCACACTTTCCTCACAAAGAAAGATTTCTACCTCAGCTATAAGGAGACTTGGCTAACAGTGGTTCCCAGAACTTAGCATCACATGAACTTTTAAATCCCTGTTTTCCTAAAATTTACAGAGTGCTAGAAACAAGAGAAACACAGTGGATGCAGGGTGAGCTGGATATGCCCAGGTTTAATTTCATCTCCACTTCCAGCTTGATTCCTGAAGCTGGCTACCTCAGCCAGAGCCATATTTTCTAACGCCTCCATCACCTCTGTACCCCCAGATTTTCGAATGTCCAGAAATATTCACAGTGCTCACTGCATCTAAAAATGAAAACCAAAATAAGCAGGGCAAATGCAGATCTAAAGCTCCATGTCTCATTTCCATCTTTTGAGAAATGAGGACCGTTAACCTCTTTCTCACCATCAGCTCTTTCACAGGGATGCTGTGGGGATTCATTTATGTCTGCAAAGTCTTGCTGAAGACACAGACGTCATAAACTATAAGATTTCCAGATTTTAACACACATCTTTGTCTCTTTCTCTGGCTACGTACACACCTACCTAAGCATCCATGCCTGTGCACATACCTACTGGGTTATAAAAAGTGGATTACATGTCTCTCTAGACTATTTAAGCAGTGTAATTTTATTAAGAACTGTCCCCCAAACCAAACTGCATTTTGAGGTCTTGTTGCAGAGAAGTTATAGACTCTTTTTACTTTATCATCATACTTTCATGGAACAATTCAGTGCCTCCGCTATTTCCGCAGTAGGTTTAGCTCATCTGAGAGACTAGAAAGAACAGTAAATGCAGACATTAATGGTAATAAAAATCAAAGCTAAGCCCTACATGAAGAGAAACAAATTCCAAAATGAAAAATTCGATTACACAGTACCTGTCTCCTATCTTGACTTCCTCATTATACGTAGAAATTAACCCTGTCATTAAGTACTTTGATCAGGCTGTACATAAACAGCTTATAACGGCATGAAATCTACCACGGCAAGTAGGCAAATGAACAAGGGGAGAAATACTGACATTTGGGGCTGCTGTCAGACATCAAGTGCTCCTGCTCCCTCAGGGCCAAACTGCTAGAGTAAATGGGGTTACTCCAAGGATTAGTGGCTCCCTCCTGGTTTGTACTACTTCCAGAAATTTCCAGTAACAATATCTAAGAGGCTAACATTTGGATATCAGTAGCATCATTTTAAGATCTTTGAGAGATTCGTAAGTTGGGCTGTTGTAACTGCTCTTAGGCTAAAACTCAGTGCAGAAATTCCCAGCCCGTGACTGAGCTGAAGCAATATCCCCTTTTTAAAGTGTTCTGAGTTCAAAATAGGAAAAGCAGTATTTAAGCAGGAATAGTTATTATAATCTCTCTACTCAGAATTAAAGCACCAGAGGAGAGGTGCCTGTGGTCAAATTGGTCCAGGTTTGTGTTGCTCAGAAATGAGGTATGGCACCATTTCACATACTCCGGCTCCAAACATTTGCCACTTAAATTTGGAGAATTTCCACGCGCTAATACATATTATAAGCAAGATTTCTGGGCAACTGCGAGGTTTTTTTCTGGTTTGTTTGTTTGTTTGTTTTTCAGGATTTTGGAGCAGAACTTGCTTTCTTCTGGGATGCATGTAACACAATGTAACTTTACTTACTTGTGATACTATCTCAATTCCTTGCAGATACAGGCTGCTACACAACCAGAGGTCAGGCCAACAGGGTCTCTTCCCTGCTCTGCCCCTGGCCTGCCATGAGTCCCTTGCCATCTCAGAGCCCTGTTTTCAAGCAGCTATGTTTCCTGTTGGCTCTTCCCACCTCTTTGCTCAGGAGACCCTCAGCATGGAGACAGACTGAGGGTGCCCAGGTACGACACCTGCCCCTGAGCACCGCCCTGGGGACAGTCCATTTTGTTTCGAAAGCACAGCTCAGATGCTTGCCCCTCTCCGCTTTCCTAGGTTAGCTGCGATGGGGTTTCTGGTGATTTGCCAAGTACAGCAGGCACAGATGCAAGGGAGAAATCCTGACCCAAGAGAGGCAAAGGCAGTTTCCCACTGTCTTCGAGATGGCCAAGATTTTACCTTTAATATCCTAATAAAAGCTTGGAAAAACACTAAGTAACCCCAAGTTTCTCTATGCATTGCTAAACATATTGCAGGACAGACATTTTACTATTCCTAGAAGCACTGAAGTTCAGTATTTCCTCTGCTTCTCACAATCCATTCTTCTATCCCATTGCTACAGTTAGCTCCAGGACATTATAGCAAGACCTTGTTCAAAACGGCTAACACCACAATTCAGACAAGCTCAGTCCTAGACCAAAACAGCTCAGCCAAAACATCACAGGCACTGACAAGCTTCCTAGCATACTGCTCTCACTCTATAAAACTGCATAACTGTTCTTATTCATGCCCCACACACCACTCATGTGCCCACAAAAACGGTCCTTTCCAGATCCAGAAATACTCAGATGCTCCTTTCTGTACAGTCATGCAAAGAATGCAACCATGCCACACCAACATGGGTATACACCGGACAAATAATACCGTAGATTTGGATAGACTTAGAGGCTTTGACCTCAGCTACAGAGCAGGTGGGCACTTTGAGGGAAAGGTCTGTAAAGGTGAAAGGATGAGCAGACACAGAGATCAGAGGGCTCGTAGGAGATGGGCAGCAGGGAGGAAAGGCACTTACAGGAGGCAGTTTGCAAGGGATGGAGTTAGCTGGAGACAGCATCTTCACATCTGGCTCTAATGAACCAGACCAAGCTCTTTCAGCACATGTGTAATCTGTAGTAATAAAGCAAATCAGACATTTCTTTTGAATTTGCAATTCCTGTTCCAATTCATTTACTTAAGTATTGCTGGGTATTTTGCCTACACTAAAAGTTGCAGTAAGGGTGTACCTGAAATTCCTAGCAAACCTAGAAGTGCCTAGCAATCCAGGCTGCAAATGCACATTACATATAACAACTACCATATCATTATCATTTGACACTTTTACAATATGTCAGCTTCCCTTCTAAAAATAATTCACTATTAATAGCAATTTTATGTAACTAGCAGCATGCCAGGGATTTCTCGCAGGTCCCATCCCTGAAGAATCCCCATATTCACCAAAGCAATCAAATTTCATCTGCAAAGCCTTCCAGTGATTACTCTCTCTCATTCACCTCTTCAGTGGTCTGGAGTTTGCTCCTGCTCCCGCTGAGCCAAATCCAGCCTTCCTGGTGAACCGCAGTATGCAGAGCAGATTAAGGGCTCCAGTCCTGACCGAGCAAGACATTTTTAAGCATGTCTTACCTGTAAGTGTATATGTTGCTTCAGTAATCAATGGCATCACCTAAATGTACAGTCAAGCAGGTTGTTAAACACCTCTTTGTACAGCTGGTGCCAGAAACTGGGAAAACTCCCTGACACAGCTTTGGAGCTCCTTTAGAATAACCCACAAGTAATGTACATCAGTGCTGAAACGCATCCGTCAGGAAAAGCGTAAACAAGAGGAGCAGAAGCAGCTACAGTGGCACTGCTTTTCAAAACACGCTTAATGGCTGTTGCGAGGCAAGGCCTGAGCCTTGGTTTAGGTTTCAAACTGAACTTGGGAAGGAAGGCAGCTGCTCAGGGACCCAGACGAGTCACAGAGGGTATGTGAAGAAGCTGGCCTACCTCAGCAACTTTCAGGGGATGGTAAAAATTGTAGTTAAGATAAAGTTTTATTAAAGGTTTGGTTTTACTAAATATTTGTTCCTGCCATAAAACTGGATTTAAAGCAGCGTGGTAACTTTATTCCACTGGTAACAACTCGCAGCCAAGGAGGACAGCACGTATCCAAATGCAGCTGGATCGGCCAGGTAGGAACACCTGGCCGCAGAGAAGGGAATTACTGTGCGGCCCCCCCCTCGCAGTGAGGCCTGGGGACAGAGTCTCACAGGTATAATCAGGACACCCAGCACCTGCAGCTGCCATTGAAGCTCATGGGAATTCCTGGTATTCAGCACCACTGAGGCTTTGTCTCTAGGAGAGGAATTTATGATTTATCATTTATTACAGCAGGAGTCTGCCACGAAGACACACTCTTGAAAGGAACTGAAGTTTTCAGTCCTTCCCTTGGAGTACACGTACACCTACGGGCTTCCCTATGTAAGACGATGTATGAACCCCAGCCACGCATCTGAGAAGTTGGTATCTTGGTATCTCGGTACGCCCCCAGCGTTCCCATCAGGGAGAACCTGCAGATTAAACTCTGGTTGCATGTCAGGAGAATATCGCTTTGATAGGTCCGAGCCTTCCTGAGAGCAGGTTGGGCCTTGTGGCTGGAAGAACATAGGCCTGTTGAGAAGCACGCTAAATGCAGTTGCCTTCAGGAGGCGATAAATGTCAGGAGAGCAGTACACAAAGCATTTCCAGACCTGAGTCAGAGAACGAAAGCGTGAAATTCCTTAGTACAAGGTCTAACTCCCTTTCATACCTGCAGGCCTCCAAGGTGCTGTCAGGTGAAGAGCATGAGTCATGGGTCTTTATCCTATTACTCTGCCATTGCTCCTCTCCTAAACAGCCAGAAAGTCACGGAGAAGTATTTCTTCCTCATTTTATCTGCACATGCTCTCCAGGGACTGAATAGTAAAGAAAGCAGAAAAGAAAATACATTCACTTTTAGGAGCCTGTCCCTGTTACAGAAGTCCTCACTTCTTCATGAGAAGCATCGTGGTGCATCTGCCACAGCTGCTTCCATTCAGGGCCACGTTCACGGAGGTGCCTACTCAAAGGTGCAGGAATCCTTTGGAAACGGGGCCTTGTTGCCCTCTCATTTTCCTTGCAGTCTGTATTTGCATTCAGACTCCGTAACTTCTGATTGCTGGCTAGGAAGAGCTGACAATGACATGCCACAGGTTTCTTAACAAAATGAGACAACCGTGCCTTTTGGAAGTCTCCTCCTGTTCTCTTTTGCTCCAAAGAGACTTCATTGCTAGACTGTAAATGGACGGTGCTTTGTTGAATTTCTTGGATTGGCAGTTATTTACACCACCCAAAGATCCTGCATGCCATCCGAGCCACTGCTTTGCATATTGTGCACTCTCTTCCTCAACGAGATTAGGTATTGTGACTTAGAGAGCAGAGTCAGTAAGAATCAATATGGTTTTAAACTGGGCATCTTGGCTTCTAAGGTGTGAAAATGATTTGTGGCTTTGGCACTTGGTTCTCAAGTAAACAGCCTAACAGAAACTAAAGACTTTGCTGATCCGGGATTGTTAGCGCTTGTCATTTAAAGAGCTCTTCAGAAGGCCCCTGACAAATTACTTCATCTTTGAAGAAAATTTCTTTTTTGGAGGGACTCAGGAGAATATTTTTCAAGTAGCTGGGGGAAACAGAGGTGCTCATGATTTTCCTAGGAAATATGTGAAAATTAATAAAATAGCTCCAGGAGCAGCACACCACTGCAGCCAGGTTCCTTATTCATCTGTGTCCAAAGGCTGGATTCCTTGGTATGAAGAAGGCACAAGCCATGGCTGACATTTCCCTGTACCTGAGACTGTCATGACATCTGTCTCCCAAGTGCCTCTCTCCACAAACCTCTCCTCTCCCGGGCCTGTCTGCATTTTCTTCCCTACCCCCACATACGTCATTTCATTGAATTTGGTCAAAAAGGTATTTCCAACCACCTGTCAAATCTGGACGAAACTAGTCAGGATATCCAAAGTTACACAGGAGGAAGGGCACACTTGCACTGAAGGCCAGATTTTGGTGGCATGCTGAAAACTTCCCCAACTGTTCAGCACCTGCATTGCTGTAAGCCTGAAGAAGAGTTTCATCACACCTTCACAGTACCAGGTGCTCTGGGGTGGGACCCCACAAAAAGGAGCACAGTCCTGGCAAATCCTGTGCCCTAGAGACTGCCTCAGCCCCAGCCCAGTACTCCAGAGTAGCTTCATACTCCAGGGGTAGCTACTCCAAGCAGTAGCATAGGAGCAACCACCCCTGCAAACGGAGGCTCACCTCTCACTGCAGCAATGGGCTGAAAGCAAGGCACAGGTCACTTTCATATGGACAAAAGTAGGGATGGCATTCCTATAACGCTGATATGCAAAACCCAGCTACCTGGGAGATGATCAGACCTAGTCCAGCAGGCCACTTACTCCCTCCTGACAGCTAAGCTTCCATTGTATGGCCAACACATGAAATGAGATTTCAATGTGGGCAAGCAGGAGGCCAGATGCAAGTCTAGAAGTAAAGGGGTTTATTTCTTACTGACCAGCTTGATAGCAGAAGTGCCATGGTCATTCTTTCTAATTTCAGGGACCTTTTAAATAAAGTTCCACTCCAGAAGCCAAGCATGAAAGGAGAGGAATGAAAACTCTTTGATAGATAAGATATTACAAGAGACTGTCAGAAGCTTGGTAGGAGAATGAAGTAACACTCTGGATACTGTCATTGAAAACAATAATGAAAGAGTACACCATTTTCTTAACTGAAGTACTATCAAATCTATGTTACTGCCACACAACATATTTTTCCTCCAAAGGTGCCAATTTCAAGCTATGACTATTGATCTCTATCTAACACTCAAAATTAACTGCGCTACTAAGGAAAAGTGGCACCAAATCGTTTGAGAACATCAAACAGTAAAAAGCCAATGGGGTCAAATCAAGGTCAGAATTTGATGAGTAGGGTGTCAGAAATTTAATCCATTTTGTCTAAGATAATGTATAGAGCCAGTATTGGGTTTTTTTTTTTCCTTTCTTTTCTGTAATTTTTTTAAGCTAGCTTCTCAAAAATATCACAAAACCAGACCTCAACTTTTTTTATGAACTTTTTTCCATGACTGGAGAGAGAAAAGATTAAACGGACTGAAACACAGATGGCAATTATGCCTCTGTTTATTTCCTAATGAGTCACAAGATTATTTTTTGCCTTCTGCCACATCATTTCAGAATACAAGAAAACCTTATCTTGAAGGAGACTTGAGGAGACAAAATAACACTGTTGAAAGTCCCAGTCCAGCAAGACATTATAGTGTATTTAAAAAAAAACCCAAACCTTTAACCACAAGTGAAGTCCCATTCACTTAAATTCAAATTCAGAAATGATGGGTAAATCTGTTCCACCAACAGATGAAACGTGGTGGCTATCAAATTCATTAGTGGTCTCATGACAAGATACTCAACAGCTCTCATAGTGACACGCTGCATTTACGTCTCAGCATTTGGAGAAAATTAAGTCCAGAACTATGGCTAGAAAAGGCTTCCCCTCTGCCTCCCCACCACAGCCTGGGATGCCCATGCCCTCTCTAACCACCTCCCATTTGAGTCCATATCCCTCCCCGCCTGCCCAGGATATCCCCCAGCCTCAGAGACTTGACCAAATTCGCATCCAGCATGAAACCCAGACCCAGAAAGCCTGGTTGCCTCCCACACCGGGGGCAGAACAGCTCCGAGCACACTGACCCAGCGCTGGCTGGGCTCTCAAACCCGCCTGTGGCCACTTGCTTTTAAAACCCAGGCCAAGTAACTGATTTGATAGCGGCAACACCGTGTGCTTCTCATATCACAGTCTAGTAATTAGCATGCTCTTGAAAGGAAGCAGAAGATACGTATTCATCAGTTCAAACCCATGTCTCTCACCTCCTCAGAAGGTGCCTTAACCACAGGGCTTTGGATAGGGGACTCCCCTCTTATCCTAGTGAAATCATGCAGCAAAAATTCAGGCTTTGATCCTAGAAGGGCTGAATCTTCAGCCAGTGGTTAGGATACATGGCTGGAAGAGATGAATCCTTTATCTGAGGACTTCTCATATGTTCTAGGCAGTAACTGGGGGTGGATAATATGAATTTGGATCTTGTCAGGAAGAGTCTGGGTGTGACCTCCCACCTCCTACCAGAACATACAATATGCAAAAAAGGATCCATTTTAAAGGGAGAGCAAGACATATGCTCCTCTCTGAAACAGCGTTCTCTCCGTGCTGGAACACACTCGCTTTCTGCAGTAGTAGGTAAAGACATCTCTGCTCAGGAGATGGCTGGTGCTTCAGAAACACCCAAGTCCTCAGAATAGTTCTGTTTACTGGCTCTAGGGGTTCCCCCTTCAGCATCTGGGGATTCCAGCAGGCATTGGGGAGCCTCAGACTTACCTATCCCAAGGAACTTCAAAGACACGCACAACTGGTGTGGCGAAGACAGGGCAGAGTTAGGTTGAACAATTTGTTACCTAAAAATGCTTCTGACAGATGGCAAGGCTGTTCTGGAACACTGCGAACATAACAGATTTTGGGACAGGGTGCTGAAGAGAACTGATTTTAGTGAAAAGTCAAAATGACCTTTTTCCCTCCAAGTGCCTGCTTTGCAGAGAAAATTGCAAAGAAATTTCCAAAATTTGCTAAGAAATTCAACATCCCAGTGACTTACTGGAGTTAACGGCTTGGATGTCATCATCCTTCATGGACCATTTGCTGCAACTGGACTCCATATCCAACATGCATCATTGCCAGATGTTCCCATGATGTATCACAACCGCACAAGAGGACAGAAAACCATCATTCACATTAAAAAAGCCCTGAGTTTAAGGAAGAGAATGGGTCAGTTGCCCCAAAGACTTGCAAGTTCCTTAATCTGACATGGAAACCAGTCATTTCTACCATGCTTTTCCCTCCTCCCCTCAAAAAACCTGCAGTTTTCCACAAGAAATAAAATATTCCCAATGCATTCTAATTACCAAGGCATTTTCAGGCTACATTCCTAAAGAAATGAGGCTTAGTTGTGGGCACTATGTGTCCATTTATCTGTCCAGTGGTCGGTTCTGTGTCCCTTCCCTTCCTGTCTCCTCAATGCCTTCAGAAACTACCTGACAGACAGGGAAGGGGGAAGGAGCTGTGAGTGCTGGGTGGGAAGAGTAGATATAAAAATCCTTAGTTCTGTTTTGATACTTTGCAACCACAGTACAGATCTACATAGCATATCAGCAAGTCACTGAGGTTTGAGAGGAAACACTGCCAAAAGATGGTGTTTCTTTTCCTTTAAAAAAAAAAAAAAAAAAAAGAAAAGTTGAAACAGTTTATTACTGGGTGTTGTATCGCATCTGAAACTTTCAGTTTCAGTACTTACTTATGTGACGTATATACCAAGCGGAGAAGGATCTTACTAAAACCTTCCAGGATGAAAACCTTCATGCTAGGCAGTCTAGACATTTTCTAGCAAATACAAAAGTGGGATTAGATGGTGCAGCTATTCTGACTCAAATGAACAGAAAAATTAATTAAAAGAAAAACAACCTCTTGAACAAAACCAGGTAAACATTAGCTAAAAACAAACAGTTTGAAATGGTGAAATGTTACAATATAGCTTATTGAGGTAAATCCATTAAAATTCCAAGCACTTTTAATAGCATATTTAAAGTATCTATTAAAGTATATATTTGTTTGTCTTATGATTATGTAGAAACTTTTTTTTAAGTAAGAATCTAATTTAGCTTTCTAAATTAGAGTGGAAACCAGTCTCATTGGCTTCTACTTGGTACTTAGCTTTCTGTGTATCTAGCTACTAAGTTAAGTGCTTACTGAATTTTTAGAGTCTACTTAATCAGAGCTTACTGAATTTTTAGAGTCTACTTAATCCTTTAGCTTACTTTAGACTCCTTTTCCAAAAAGTTTCACTTAAGTGAGTTCTGACACTTTACTGCATAGCTAGGAAGAAGAATCATGGGGCATGGGGCAGAGCCTTAGGGAGATACTTGAGTTAAATTATACACGTCTGTCTGCCCAAGAAAAGGTTTTCTATTTGTTTTGGAATGCGCTTTTGATATACATTTCTTTTTTCCCAATTCCTGGTAATGCTCCTGGCTTAGTTTCTACATACATATTCCACAGAAGAGGTAAAGGTTACTGGTGTATTAATATTACTTCTGTACGATGCTGTATGTTTTCAATTAGGCTCACTCCCACAATGATTTCCATATCAAGCCACTTGCTCTTTTTCTTTCTTGATAAGTGATGGCCCCTATCAGGAAGTCGGGGGTGAGTCTCTTACCGCTTTGAGTAAACAGCCTAAAGGTCATTTTAGATGTTGGCTTTGACACTCTTGGTTCAATAGCCACCCACCATAGCTGTCACCAGTAAGCTGAAGTTAACCTCATGGAAAAATAGCCTTTCAGTGGGTCCTGTTGTCTCTTCAACAGAACAACCCACCGGTGGGCACCTTATGGTGGAATGAGGAAAATCCTACCAAATTCCCCTCACAGACACCTGACAGAGGCATTTGGTCTGAGGTCAGGATCCAAGTGCTGTAGGTCTTCCCTAAGGCCAGCTAAGGTTATGGGAAAGTCCTTGAGTTAACAGGGTCTCTGAGTCCCAGGGTGTCCACATGGGTACCACAGTTCTCCTGGCCAGTGCTCAAGGGCCTTTTTTATGAGATTTCCCATAGCAGAAACGAAAGTGGCAAAAGACATCCCAGCTACATGCACACAACTGACTTTCGCAGGCATGGCTATGTACACTAGAATGTGAAGGGGTGAAACCTAACATCGGATCCCCACTTTGGGTGTCCAGCAGCATAGCTGTTACACACACACACCACCACCACCCAACCTAGACTTCTACAAGTATTGTTTCTTTCTTTCTGCCCCCACAAGATTAATCAGTAGGAGGCACAGCTTTGCTGAAATAGAGGCATCCACTGCTGGAGCGTGTTGCCAGTACACACCACTAGTGTGCCTCCGTCAGTAAAAGGTCGTTACACTACTGACATGCCTGGCCACCTTCTCCCACACACCTCTTCAGCATGAAAGCAGGAAGAACCCAGCAGACAGGTCTAAAGATACCATCATCCTGCAAAAGAAGAAAGGTTGCATGACTAGACCTAAGATCCAGAGGAAAGGCCAAAGCACCCACAGGGCTGATACAGCAAAAATGCCTTGCATTGACCCCTCTACAGACTGAGCTACGCATATCCCACGAGGGACACCACCACCCACGGCAGAATCCAAAGTTCATTACGGAATGACCACTAAAGTCCTTTCAGGAAACTTCCCACAAACAAAGGCCACTTTCTTCTCAAAATTAGGTACTTCAGGCTCCGAGGCTCTCATTTTAGGCATCTGAAGATAAGTATTTCAAAGATGATGGAACAGATGACTCGCACTGAAGTGGCATTCAGAAAGTCACTGTGGATTCAGGCCCCTAGGATGCTATTCTGATACTGCCTGGTGCTTCATCTCTCTCCCCTGGCACCAGTCAGCAAACAACTTAGTGGAAAGGCATCTCAGATGCTCTTCATCCTCTCCAGCCCGAACACAGTACCTCCAGTAACTGAGGCACTGTTGGGTCCTGCAGCGTCAAATCGTACACCCTGCTGGAAGACACAGTCTGCGTCCACTATACAAAAGTGGAAAAGGCACAGCACAGCCTAACTCTCCTTGTCCAGCTGGAGAAATAGGTCTGAGTCTCTCCTACACAACAATGTTGACTGTTAGTAAGAAAGGGATTTACCCAAGTGAGGGGACAGATTGTGCTGATAAACTATCTCCACTTTTCTGTTAAGAGAGGTACATGCTACTAGTACATGTGTTCTTAAATTTCTACACAAAGTGCACCCTGTTTCATCTTTATCTCACCTCTGTGTACCAAAAAAAAACCCCAGAATCTTGAAGAACAGCTAAGGGAAGACAGCAAAAATATGTATATTCCTCAAAGATGCTGCTGTTCTTTCAGAGCCAGACACCCAGGTTACTACATCCACCGGCCCTTTTGCTTCAAGACACAGACATGACAGTAGCTACCAGAACATCCTGTTCTTCCTTTCCACCATGCTTTGTGGGATCCAGTTGTAGCGAGTGTGATCTCTGGTGCTTCCTTCATGTCCAGCATGGGCTGTTCTGCTGCCCCTAGAGAGGAAATTTCTGGGTTTTAGAAGTCATTCCTAGCACAATTCACTCAGAGGGGCATTATCATGCAGGTGCTAGTAGATAAAAACTACTGAGGACTCATCCCATTGATCTTTTTCCTTCCCTCCCTCCACCCCACGGCAAACAGAGCTTAAGGCTTCAGAGACCTCCATGCAAGCAGTCAAGCCTAACTTCCACAGAGCTCTATATGGTATTGTATAGGCACGGTCATAACTCTTTTCTCCAGACACGGGGCTTCATTTTTCAGTACCTAATTTTCACTTTGCATTAAACAGACAACAGAGTGTGAAAACTCCCTTTTTTGGGTTTGACATTATCATACATACAAGAAAACCATCTGCAGTTTTCAGCTTCAGCTATTGCTCCAAGTTGGGATCTTTCAGTTACTTTTCCCAAAACATTTTCCAGCCCAGACACTAATTGAGCTACTCCCTACTCCGGCTGCTCTCCCGCTCTGTAAGCAACGTCTGCTTTCTAGCATGATGCAGGAGTCACCAAACAGGACCCGAGCAGAGTGCTTATAATCCCAGGATGCCATATGATAAAGCAAGCTCCTCGAATCCAGTACTTACCCAAAAAGGGCACACACCTGACAGCTGCACAGCCCCAGCACTGCTCACTCGTCAAGGGCAGAATAGCGCAGGTGGGACTTCACTGCAGTCCAATATCACAACTTGTCATATCTGTCTGGTTAAAGGAATCCGGGTAAAGAAAGCACAAGCTGTATTTAAGCAATAATACCTTCTGGGAATGTCTAGCAACAAGAAGTGCTCTGAGGAAGGAGCTGTGCCTCTGGTCCTTACCCTCACCAGTCAACAGCTCCCAGGTTGACTGAGTTAAAATAGCTGACTTAAAAGTCATAATTGCTATTCTCAGCAGTGAAATACAAAAAAGATTTTTCAATGTACCTTTTAACATGCTGCAAAGTTAAACACGGCCTGCATGTTACCATGGATATAATTTCATGTTTGTAAGATGGATCTTTCCTGGCAGCGAAATGCCTGCATGGGAACAAATAGCAGAGCAGGATTTTGTTTGGAATTTTGCTCCATTTATGATAACAGCTAATGACTTTTTCTATTAACAAGCTTTTGATGTTACTGGAGTTTCTGTAGGAACAGAGTTTGTCTCATTGTCATTAAACACATTACAACTGACCCTCCAGTTTGTGTCAGCAGAGCCCTGAACTCAGTGGCACTGCTCATGAGAATCGGGGCCATAGGATCAAGTCCTAGCATGTTTACATATCTGCCATGCCTGATATCAGACAGCATACCATACATGAAGACAAATTTTGTCTCTGCCTGATGGAGAGTCCACTCCAAACCCAGAGTGCAGGGGTTGAGCTAGAACTAACTTTTATTCAGAGCAAAAACATGATAAATTCTGACTAAACTCAGACAGTTAAGTTAGGTTTTCATTTGAGAAGAGGGGCAGTTTTATTCCACAGGGTCCCAGGAAAAATCTCCAAAATGGAATTGCTAAGTTCATTCATATCAACTTGAAATCAGCTGCATTCAAGCAGAAAGGCTAATAGAGTGAGAATAAAATCCAGACTGGCAGGAAAGTAAGTGTTACCAGTTTAGAACACCAAGTCTAAATGCCTCCTTCCCATCCACACCTAATTACTTGTGCCCGCATCTATTTCAAAAACTGTGTGTGTATTCCTAGCCCTGCTGAATGACCTCAGTGGCCAAGAAGACCTGGTCTTCGGTGGGACAACATTTCATCCCTCTGTGAATAAGCCCAGGAATAGCTTTTGGCTGCTGGTTGGTAACATGTGGGATTGTAACAACTCAGCTGCTATTGCTAGAAGATCTGAAAATAAGATGTAATTGCACAGACGAATCTGGGGATTACACCACACTATCTCCCTCCAAATCATGCAGCCAGAGTGTTTACCTGTGTCTGTGTGCTGCTGTCATGAAAAGTTCAATACCTATTTCAGTATCAGAGATATGTATCAGTCAAACTTGACTTCAGCTTTTGAAGTGGGTGGAGAGCAACACCACCCCTTTCCTGTACCGAAGTCTGCAACAAAACTGCATTTTACTCACAAAACATATCTGCAGTTCTGTTGTGTTCTGACTTTTTAAAAAATAATCTCATTGGACAGACACCACCACCAAGTTTCTCCACTCTGTGGAGTGTCTTCACAGCCCTCCCACATAGTAAAAATGACTCAGACAAAACTACTAAATTTAGGGCACTGGTATTCTATGTGTTACGCTGATGTTCATACAAGTAACGCCTTAAACAGTAGATTTCTGAATTAAGCGTTCAGGCATCTTTTCTGTGCTGCATATGCCACTGAAACAGAACGGCAATGAAGGTGGGCTGAGGAGGAGGTTATTTGGATCGTGATTCGGGTTGTGTTTTGGCTAGAGCTAAGTGTGAATTTGAATGAGTTTTGCATCTACTTCAAGAAATATCTATTGACCCGATATCATGATGTTTGATCTCAAGTGATGAGATCGTGCAAGATTAGCTGCCCTTGGGAGATTCCCTTCATCTCAGGCAAGAGACTGCAGGCTTTGACTCACAAATGGGGATGATCTCTTGGGATGACTAGACTGATTCCCGTTTCTCAGCATCCAACTCATCCATCTCTCTGAGGTTCCCCTCCTGCAAGGATGGCTCATGAAGCAGCTGCTGAACTGCTGGTTGCAAATCCATGCAGTAAATTAAATCGGTACTTCTGTAATTCAATATAAAATTACATAGAATTATTGCAATTTTATACTTTGCAAATCACCCCCTGCTTTACAAGCAACAGCCATCCCTGTGGCAAGGGCAAGGTACTCTGGAAGAAAGCAGCGGTGGCCAATTAAAGGCAAGAAGTTTTATGGCTATCACTCACAAGCTAGAGCTTTGCAGAGAGATTAGCCATGTGGCCACCACCCAGAAAAAGGGACAGCAAGTCTCTGGCCATAAAAGGAGCAAAACAAGCAATGAGAGGGACAGGACCGAGAAGGGGAAAGGGAGAAAGAGGAGTGCTAAAGCATCTTCTCGGTTAAGGCAGTCTTTCCTCTCTGCTTGCCTAAAATTGCCAACAAATCAGTGTGAGATCGAAGTCAGGCCAGAGCCGGGCCAAGAGACCACCCTCTCCTTCAGTCTGACCACACCACCTGCTGAAGCCAGCAAGAGTTTTGTGGGGGTATCTCAGGGAAGGACATAGAAGCAATGACTCATCTATTAATGAACTTTGGCTCTTTATCTGTTTGCCCGATGTCTCCAGAAGGGCATGGTTTTCTTAAATATTTTTGGTTTTTGAAACCGCTGAATAATCTTTACAAATATAGTTCATGATCTGTTACCCAATTAAAAGCATGCAATTGCTAGGAGCAATCTGAGCTGTTTACACCGCACATTTCCATCACATGCCCCTCCTTTGTTCCTCATCATCAGAGCATAACTCTTTAATAAAATTAAGTTCCTGCAAAAACATTTTCAGATAATCTGCTGTAGCCTCCAGAAATGCTTATCTAGTTTGATGTGCAGTATTTCAGCCTGGGAAGTTGGACATCCTTGCCTAAACTTCTGCAGTCCAGATAAAGAACAATTCTTTTCAGTACAACCCAAAAGCGATACCTGTATGTACACCTGCCCCGAGGAAAATTTCCATCGTACAATGTTTATCCTTGTCCTGACTCCACCTGAGAAGCAGGGATCTTAACAGTCTGCTAAGTGCCCACTTAATAAAAGCTTAAAAATCCATGACTAGAGGCAATCTGGAGGGATTATTTAATCTCTTCCCTTGCTCTAAAGCATTATAAATAACTTAGACCATCTCTGAAAAATATGTCACCTTTGTTCTTACAAAAATTCAGTCAAGAAGATTCTACTTTCTCCCTAAGTAATCTCTGTCATGATTTTACTACTCATGCAATTAGAACATTTTTCCTAATGCTTCAGCCTTGTCTCTTTACCTTATGACCTCATTAGGATATTTGTCCAACCAGGTAACTCTGACTGGGTCAAATTACCCAGTCTTATCACTCAGATTTTGACTGGTAACCTAGTCAGAGAATATAATGAAGGATGATGTTCAAAGCCAAGATCAAGAGATATATCAAGATCAAAAGAATATCTGTATGATATCTACCGCATACTCTTTTTTCCTTCCTAGTTGCCCTATAAACTGGGAAATTACATCAGTTTAACATTAATGACTCTTGGCAATTGTATTTTTTTAATCATTTTACAATCCAGGTCTGTACAGACTGCCTGATAATCTGTTCCACTATCTGTCCAGGCATCCGAACCTCTTTCTTAAGTGGATTCGTATTCTCAGCTTCATTAACATTCCCTTCTTTAGCATACTTAAAAGGGGGCTTATAAGAAAGATGGGGACAAACTTTTTAGTAGGGCCTGTGGTGATAGGACAAGGGGTAATGCTTTTAAACTAAAAGAGGGTAGATTTAGAGTAGATATAAGGAAGCCATTTTTTACAAGGAGGGTGGTGAAACACTGGCACAGGTTGCCCAGCGAGGTGGTAGATGCCCCATCCCTGGAAACATTCAAGGTCAGGTTGGACGGGGGCTCTGAGCAACCTGATTTGGTTGAAGATGTCCCTGCTCACTGCAGTGGGGGAGGTTGGACTAGATCACCTTTAAAGGTCCCTTCCAACCCAAACTACTCTATAATTCTATGATTCTATGCACAGGCAAGTCCTCCTTGGTAAGATTCAGCTAAAATAACTCCCTAATAACTTCGACCTTGTGAAACAGAGTTGCCTCAACATATCCCATGATGGTGATACTTTGAGTTTTTTTGCCATATTGCCTTTCTAAGCAATATCCAGATAAAGTGTTGATTGCCACTGAGGCATGGCTGCTAAGTGCTTCCAAGAATCGCTCAAAAACATCTTTCCACTCCTCCCAGGGAGGTGGCTTAAACTATATCCACCTGTCAAAGAGGCTCTGTTCTTTCTCTCACCCAGACAAGACACTCATTTATTCCACAACTTCAGAACAAGCACGGATAATGCTTCTCCATTTCTCCAAGCCTGTCCTTCCAGAATGGGCTGTATGAATACTCCAGTCCTGTGACTTATCCCAGCAAATTTCTAATATGCCTATTAAGTATTTGATTTGATTCTACACTACAACATCAGGTCCTTTCCATTCTTCCCATGATTGTATTGACATTGCCCTCTCAACCTTCCAAAGGTGCTACTGTAATATTCACTCTTTTAAACTTTCCAATGGTTTTCTTCTATGTGTTTCTTAATTTTAACTTACCTAGATAACTTTTGCACTGGCCTCTCTCAAACTGAGCATAAAGCCCTCTTTTCATTAGGCTGGTGTATGGTGCAATGTGATGGACTCCTATTTCTTCATCACCTAAGTGCCACCTCTCCCCAAGAGGCCTTTGTAAGAACATCCACTCTTACGTGGAAGGGAGGATCTCCTGTCAACACCACCTGAGAAATTCATACCTTTACCTTCAAAATCTGACATTAGCAAGTGCCAAGTATTTTATTTCCATGCTTTTGATGAAAAAAAAAAATGAAGTGGTTTGGTATTCCTGAATTGAAACATTTCATTTCAATTAGTTCAACCAATGCGAAATATTTTGGTTTGACATCATTTTGTCTCATCCATCCAGAGCGAGGCTCTCTGAGCAAGCTTTTTCCCATGATTCAGCACTACAGAAGGTTCGAAAGGAAACTGCAAGGCACCCTTGGTGAGGTAATGCAGAAGTGGGGGTGGCTGTAAGAAATAATCAGGATACAATGCTACTTGTCCCAAAAATACCACAGCAGTTCAGGCAGATGGCTCAGACTTAATATTATATTAAGTAAGACACAGCAATCCAGCTCAACAAACTGTTTTGAAATGGATCAAACTGACTCAGAGCAAAATATTTCAGTTATACCTTACTGGTGAGTCCTTCTTAAATCTCAACATCACAGAAACTTTGCATAAAAGTCACTTCAACACCAAGTATTTTTTAACATAATATAATTAGCAACTGTAGAAATAGATCAGTCATCATGACTTGCTGCACAGGAAGATGAGAATACTGATTCATACGTACTTCATATACATTGAATTGCTTCAGGAACCCAGTACTTTTACATCTTCTTCATATCGTAACAGTCCAAAAGGAGGTCTTTGGTCTCCAATGGCTTGCACATGATGGGAAGTGATGCTCATCATGAGAACAACCAGAAAATTCTTTTGAGCCAATTAGATGGCACCAGTCACAATGACATTAGTCATCCACTCCTCAATCTGAGGAGAAGGAACCAAAATTATCATTCATCTACTCCTGAAGCTGCAAAAGACATGAGGGAAGTGTACTATTTCCCATTCTTACTGCAATCATCATCACACAAAGTGACACAAGCTGCTATTTTCTGCTCCTGTTCTAGAAGAACGGTGGTTACTCTCTGTGCAGGTTTCAAAAGAGAGACTTTGATCTCATCTAACTGCTTCATTCCCCTCCTGTCCTTGCCTGATCAACATACAACCAAGAAAGGAAATGGGACTAGAAAATGCTACACAGTAAGAATATACACAGCTCGATGCCATTAGCCTCTGCAGTTTACAAGGGCAAGACGACTGAGATTTGACTGCTGGTTAACAATGACGGTGACAGAGGAGAGAGTTGTCATATGTAGTGCCATGACTCTGCACACCAGTGAGAATAACCAGAAAAGCATGAGAAGTGGTAACTGATGTGTGGAAAAAGTGCGCACGCAAGGAAAATCTCCCAAAAAAGTTGATAGGGAAGCATCAGGAGAGGTTAACTGCAGAGAGTTCAAAGTGGAGAACTTTAAGAACAAATCCAGGAATAACACTGGAAGAGAGAGACAGACTGCCCTGGAGTAGCCAATCTAACAAACCCCACATCAAAACTTCACACGGCTGAGATCAATGAGATACAGACCACTTATCTCAGTGAGCTGAGAGGTGGGAGAAGTCCAGGAGGAACTGACAGGCAGGAGAGCCTGACCAGACCCTATGTCTCCACAGCAAGACGGTCTGAGCATCTCAGAGATGCTGGTGTAGCAATCTATCTCACTTCCACGCACAGCCAGGAGACCAGACTACCTAGCAGCCCTGGTGAGCACCAGAGACCTTTGTATATGATGTTATCCCAACGTGAGAGGCACCCTTGAAACACTCAACAGCTACATACATCTCCAAGGCATAGGCTGGCGAGCTCTGGATATATCAGCTCTTGAAGTCTCTCCAACATTTTGTTACTGGAAGACAGAGGCAGTGAAAAAGAGGATGAAAAATCAGAAACATCAGCCCTTCTGACAGAGGGGTAAACAGACCAAGTTAATGGCGAAGTAATATTCTAGAGAAGCCAAGGAAAGATCTGTGGCTTGGGAAGCCCAGATGCCTCCAACACATCTGGGGAAAGTCTGCCAAGGTTTTCATGGCAATTGCTGCTCTGGGGTGACATTTTGGTTCCTTGCCCAGTTAGAGTTTGCTCTTGAAGGACTTTATGAGGTAGATCCTCAGCTAGAGTAAACAGTGCCACTGCTTTCTAGAAGCACGGCGATTTTGAGCAGGAGTCAATTATGCCCCAGATCTCAGACTGGCAGGGAGGTTTTCTCCGGGGAGCTACATCTGACAGCTTCACAAGGAAGGGAAATGTTACCCACAGCATGAAACTCCAATTCAACAAACAAATTTGAAGCTGATTTTAGAAGCTGGTACCAAATCCAAGTGCCAAAGATCATAATTACTTCTTCACATTTCGCATTTTGTCTTTTCGTGTGTATGTGTGTATGCGTGTGTGCACCTCAGCCCCAGAGAAACAGATTACGACTCAAGGTGTGGAGCTAAATAAACTATAATATACTAAAAGGAGCTTTGGCTGTGTTGATAAATCTGGAGTGTGGTACAGCAAGATACTCCTCTGTAAACACTGAAATATCTCCCCAGGATTTCTCTTGATTATGAAATAATACAGATTATCTCCAGAAGGAGTCTTAGATTTGAATGCCAACACTCGAACTAAGGCATGCCTGAACTAGATAAATCGGATAATCTAAGACCATATTTATGTATGTATAAAATGATGACGAAGAGGGACAACTGGAATAGTAACTGTGTACTGCAGCTGTTGCCAGACCGTACCTTTCTACAGACAGCTGTACTGGATCCAGTTTCATTCTCTTCAAAAGATGGTATCTAAACCTTCCTGATTTGTCTTTCACACTATGCACCAGAAATAAAACTTGACCACAGTGGAATAAGACTCACAGCAGCCCTCTTTTTCCCAGAGAAAGAGAGAGCTTCTATAAACTGTAAAGATACATTTTTAATTGTGTTCCAGTGCTCATTTATAACAAATGCATGTTTGTACCATGCTAGCAACATAAAAGGTCTCTAACTCGGAGGTGGCACCTGCTTTGCCTGCTATGAGTAAAGCAACACTAAGAAGTGCTGATGTGTCCCACAGGAAGGGGAACAAACTTTCAGTGCAGAGCATCTTCACACCAGTACACTTTTATCTTCCCAATAGGAAAAGCGTTTCAGTAAAGAAAACTCCACCCTCTAACTGACCTAGGTATGCTGCTGGCATGAGGAAACCAGGAGCGAGGTTTCTGACAGATGAACTCAGTCCACCTTCTACTAGACTTTACGATATTTCCTCGCTGTCTATGTACATCCTGCCAGAAGTTTCAGCTTTCCTTGCAGAGTCAGCAAAAGGGAACCTCTGTCTTGTCTCATCATAGAAGAGATGCTTACTGAAGATGTGGCAAAGAGTAGCTCTGGGCATATACGGTCTGCTCAAGCATCTGCAGCACATCGATCTGTCTGTGGGCAACAGCTGCCTTTGCAGACATGCAGCACTCCAGGCTCTTTTTATGTTCACTTGCATCTAAATAGTGCTAATTGGAAATTAAACTCACACTTCCCTGGCTCTGAGCAAGAAAAGCATGCCCCTTTAGCCTAAAGTTAATGCCTAGTCTAGGCTAATCATCCCGGCTCTCTCCATCACCAGCAAGAGACAGACAGTATTACTAGATGATTCACTCTCTTACATACCTGATGAATCATTCTGGATACCTTCAGTGATGAGGGAGAAACAGAGAGTGCCCATACACTTTGCTTAGACTAGATACATAGCCTTCAGACAGCTCAAGTAGGATAAGATATATCCTACCTGAATGGTCTTTTCTTTTGAATGTGTCCAATGGTCAAGACAAACGAACAAGGAACTCGGACTGTGGCTTCTTAACACAATAACCATACAAAACTACCATGAAAGTAGCAATCAAAAAACACTACGATTAATGACAAGAACACAAAAGGTAATTCTTGCTGAAGTCAACAGCTGTTCCACATGAAATCAAGTGTGCCACAGCCTACCTGTGTGTAGATGTGTAGCACACATACACCCAACCCGAAGGCCACTATCAAATCACACACCGTGTATGTTTTCAGAGAAGAAGAAAAGAAGCCATTGGCCCAAGGGCTTGGAAACCAGGTCATAAGATTCCTTCAGCATGATCTTGGTATCCTGCATGAAACTTTCTGTCCAAACACCTGTAATCCTGCCCTTTCAACATCGCTTTGATTTATTTCCTTGGCTTGCCTTCTTCAGTACCTTTAACCCTTCCGTAGAGAGTCTGCTCGGGCCCAAGCTGCATAGCTGGGGAAGTGGCAGGGAAGAACAAGGCTCTGTCAGCGTGAAAGCAGCTGGACTCTCCTGCTGGTTTCAAAGCTCTTGCAGGGGTGCACCAAGCAGGGCAGGCTGCTGGGCTTCTCTCAGCAATAGCAGCATTGCCAGGAAGCAGAAATGACCCAAGGGATCCATACCATCGCACAGAGGTACAAGATTTGCAGGCAGTCACCTTGTGCTCCAGTGATCCCAGAGCAGCTGCACATTTTGCGCTGGGGGTTTCTGCCATGCCCATGGGAGGGCAGTTCAAGCCCCAGCGGAATAGGCCCAGGGGCTGGATCAAGTTTGACTGGCTCTGAAACACCAAGCTGAGTGGTGTTACATGGCCCTTTATCTCCTGGGGGGAAATGGGATTTTGTGCATTTTCATTCTAAACACACAAAGCAGGTAGCTAGATGAAATACGGCACAGTCAGGCTCTGAAAAGGCTCCTGGTAGGTGTGAAGACTGCAAGAGACATACATCATTCTCCATTTAACGCTTGGCTGGTCATTGATTTGTAGATTGTTCTCCCTCTGAAAAAAACCTAACTATGGTTTTTAAATGGGAATTTTGACCAGAGTAATTGAGATGTCTTTAAGCATAGATTCGGCATAGAGACTGCAATGGCCATGAGATACCGATCTGGCTGGTCTTGTACCTACCCTGTGGCTGAGGCAGAACAGCAAATGCCTATGTCAGCTACGGTCAGAAAGAAAAAGGGTTTCTGTTCGAGTCAGCACACAGCGTCAGGCAGCCAGGCACTGATGGCTGCACCAGGCTCCCCAAGCTTAGGAGAGCATTCCTCATCAATCAGCTTTTAAAAGATCAGTCAACATTCAAGCGTATGCCACCAACTGAAATGTGTTTATTATGCCATATAAAGTGAATACTTTGAGAGTGCTACTTACAGCAGTTTGTCCTGTACAACTCTTTATAGGAGCCTGTTTCCACAGCTTATAAACTAGCCAGGCTGTCTAGACCAAGTTCTGTATGTGCTGCGGAGAGATACACCACAAACCAAGAGCAGCAGGAGGATATCGTCTCTTGCCTGCAAAAATTTCATAAATAATAAAAATCAGTGTATGAAAGATGGGAGAAGAACATAAAGTGTACACAATATTCATGACTCACACCTAGCACAAAAGTGTGCAAACATATCAATTGACTTTCTTTTCGCTTGGTCCACATTTGACCTTGCAATGTTCAATTATGTAGCGGAACTGCTTCAACTACAAAGTTATCTTTCAAGTAATATTTTTCAATCGATAATATGCTCCCACACTTAAATTAACCAAACTTTTAACTACCCTTTAACATAATTTTTCACATAGGTATAATACCAGAATGGTAGAGAAAAGCAAATACTATGTATTTAATATAAACATGTATTTTAATAACTGACAGCACACGTCAAATTCAACAAATCACAGAGCTCAGGCAATGCAATGTAGTGCGTGTTTTCATTCCATGTTATTGGTTTCTTGATTTAGAAAACAGGGGATTTTTAGCTGCATTTAAAGAGGAAATCAGCAAATCAATACAAAATTTTCTGTAGAAGGGAGAAGCATAAGATTACTCAAGTTACCACAGAAACAAATTTAAGCAAACTGGTGCCACAAATCGAGTAATTAGGCAGAAAGAAGAATGAAATCTCTTCAAAAAAATATTGATTTATGATACCATGTCAAGTTTGGGACATAAATATTTATTATCTTGCAGCTCCTATTCCTTGAACACTTAGATTAATTTTATTCACGTCTTTCTAATAAAGGGTAACTCAGCTAAGTCCAAGTAGCAAACAGTAAGACAATACTCTGTTACATTTGCCTCTCCCCTGAGCAGCAGAGAACACATTTTATGTCAAATTGTTCCATGCGCAGGGAACACTGCAATCCTGGGTACATACAGCCTCACCACGGATTACAGGATTAGGCTCCAGTGTACACCCTGGACCAGACTAACACGTTTAAACGAGACTGGCATCAAGTAGTTTTTAGTCTTGCCCTAAAGCGCAGCAAGAAATGTACTGCACTATGTATTTGCCTTATTACTGAGTTCTTCCTGCCAAGAAGCGAGTTGTCCTAAATACCAGAAGCAGACAGAGAACTCCGAAGGTTTACATCCTTCTGCTCCCTTAGCTGGACAGCAGCAATGATCATTTCTTCAACAACGCTCAGTGCAAAGGGTTGGTGTTTTCACTGCAGGACTCTAATCTGATAAGGACCCAGGACTCGAGCCAAATCTGATCAAAAAGAGAAAGAAGAAATAGTATGCCTTCCTCTTTTTTTTTTTTCCTTTCCTCTACACAGAACGTTACCAAACTGGCCTTTAGTGTAAGTTCAGCTCACAGAAATCATTCT
The DNA here is from genome assembly GCF_000690535.1 of Cariama cristata. Lineage (NCBI taxonomy): Eukaryota > Metazoa > Chordata > Aves > Cariamiformes > Cariamidae > Cariama > Cariama cristata. The sequence goes on from NW_009633815.1 coordinate 37,241, forward strand.
TGAAAGCCCATTGGTGGCGAGTCCGTTTCCTTCTCCTTTATTGAAAAGGAAACTTTCTGTGAGTTTACTGTAATGGAGTGTTTGTCTGTATCAGAAACAGCCTGACCTCTCCAGCCACAAGATGAAATACCAGCAGCCCACTCTGTCACTAGTTCACTATTAGGAAATTACATGGGAGGAAAGACACAACACAAAATTCACAGGGAAAAAAAAAAAAAAAAGAAAGAAAGAAAGAAAAAAAAAAAGACATCAGCAGTGGTGGGAGTGAATGAACAAGCTTAATAATGAAGCCAGTAAAAAGGAAAATACCCTCTGGCCAATTGATAATAAAAGGTTACTTGAGGCAAAGGGTCAGATCCTGAGCAGTGTAAAGTGGCCCAGCTTCTCCAACCTCAGCAAAGTGACAGTGATTTACAGCAGCTGCAAAAAGCCCCAGGAGACAGAAAAACCCAGCTATAAAAATGGACTTGGAGGCCCACACTTTGAGAAGCTTCCACTCACTTTTAGCACCAGACTGAGGTACAGAGGTGACTCCGAGGGTTTGTTTCTGCGGGGGAGTTCCTGTGAAGTAAGCTGAAGTGTGAATTTACACTGCATATACTGCTGGGTCTTTAAGTAGGCTGTAAATTCATACCCTAACCTATTTTGCAGGGATTTCCCCAAGCAGATAAGCCCTAAATTGGCCTCTTAATCATGGAGGCAGACAAAATAAATAGATGTTTTCAAAACTGCAGACCCACACAGGAATCTCTGTACTGTGGGTACCGGATAGTATATATTGTATTGTAGTCCTGCAAGTGCATGGTGCTCCATTGACTCCCAAAGCCCCCTCCAATCATCTCTCTCAACATCCCTCACTTCAAGAAACACCTTTGAAATCCCTGGCCCTGTCCTAGCTTCATGCCAGACTTCCATACCTTGGCCCCTGGCTCTTCCCTTCCCCATTCCAGTTCCACACCTGGAGGTCCATGTTCTCCCTGCCTACTTTCCCCTGACTCTCAGGGGGAGCAGTAAAACTGTCCTGGTGCAAAGGTGTCTCCTCCTACCAGTTCCTTGCCTCTGAACCAACCGAACCATGTCCTGTCCGTTCATGCCTCGCCCATTCCCTAAAGCACTGGACTCTTGGGTGAATGGATGCTCTTTGAAACCTCCTTCAGAAACATAAGGTTAACTCCATGCTGACAAATGCCAAGAAGCTGGACAAGATTGCTCACACTTTCTTGGCTGAAAGATGCTTTTACAAGCACCCGAATGGGAGGGCAGAGGCCTTCCGCAGGAGGCAGAGTATGGTCACAGCTTCATCAGGGTCCTCAGGCTGGGCGGTTTGGTCTTTAGCAGCTGAGGGTGAGCAGCTTGAACCACACCAGGTCTGTGCTGTTTCCCTGGGAGCGGCAGCGAGGTTGTAACAGAGCAAAGCATTGATGCCTTGGCTAATCTGGGACCTTGCCCTGCTTTAACAGCTGCCTGTGCTGTTCTGCTGAGCCGGCTCAGGCACTCGCTGCACCAGTGTCAACTGAGTCCCACCTGTGGCCATACCACCCTAACACACTGACAGCACCCTATCCTGAAGGATCCTTTCCAAGAAGTCAATTTAGTAATATCCTCTGTCACCTGATGCAAACATTAGGTTTCTCAAAAGCAGCTTGGAACACTCTCCTCCAATGAAACCCCTGACTTTGCAAAGCATGAAAAAGAAAGTCAGTTAAGACTTAGAAGTTTGAGCCCTAAGATCAATGAGTGAAGCAAAAAGGCACAAAACATCTTTCGGTCTCAGCAGAAGGAACCAGCTGCAGAGAACAGTCACCACCTACGCTACAGTATTCCATACCCTCCTTACCTGCTGGAGCAGGTAACAGCGGTCTGAAGAACAGGAACCACTTGCTAACAGGTACCAGACTGAAAAAGCTATCTGAGAGACGCGGGTCACAGAGCAGTGATCCTCCCAACACTTGCGTAAGTATAAGTTTCATCTTTGATGCGCATGAAGATGCTGCACAACAAGCATCCCTGAGCACAGAAAGAGCTCAGCACCCTGTAAGAGCCAAAGTCTATGCTTCAGACCATTTCCTCCCTTCCATTACCTCAAGCTTTCTTTATGCCCCTTCTCTTTGTATCATCTGCAAACGCTTGTGCAATTGAGTTGTACCAGCAAATGCACTTAAAGAAAGCCAGCGTCTGAGCTTCACAGAACAGTCTTCAGGGAAACTGAAGTTTATGTTAGCTCAAGAGTGTTTATTTTGGAAGTGTCTGTGCTTTCATCCAAACAGAAAGCACCAACAATACAAGAAGAGCACCCAAACCCCACCAGGCCAACACCATGATTAACGATTGCTCACAAAACACTGTTCACGTCAATCCACAAAGCTAAAAAAGTAATAGAAATTTTGAAAGGTACAAAAATACCAGAGAACAGCAATTGCATCATCAACATGATGCAAGTGGAAAAGAAGGTTAGATACTCTGGAAATATTCTCCTGTGTGAATTATTCACTTAGCTGAAATAATTTCTCTTTCCTTTTCATCTTGCCTTGTTCAGGAAGAAAACCATATATTTGAGTATGAGATACCATATAGTATGCTCCACATACAGTACAGCACTTGCTTCCCACTCCAGAAGAAGACATTCAAACTGGGCCATACTGGAGAATGGAGTACAAAAAGGTGGTTGTGTTTTACACTCTGAAATGTGAAAATCTGAGGTTTCAGAGATGATTATGGGTGTTACATTGATCTTATATCACTGACGTTGGCAATGCAATCTATCATCAATGATGCCAAAGCCTCAGCAGCAAGGACGCCTACCGGCTCCCCTATGGGCTCCACATGCAATACGTCCACTATGACCAGACTCAATCTCACGCACAGCCAACATGACACAGTATCAGTGCCACGTGGAGGTGGACAGAGAGCCACTCTTCCAAGTCACAACACACATAGCAATGGCTGCACCAGCTCCCTCCTGATCACTCAGCTTGAAGGCTGTGCTAGAAAGTAAAACACCCCCCTACGTGATCATGTTGTGAAACCTTGTCTCATGGTACATACTCAAAACCAGGCTGAACTTCCACTGCAAGGACAACCTTAGTTCAGACACTTTGCAGTTTCTGAACACTTGGTGAGCTCAATATTTGTCAATCAGCCGTAGTGCTATTAGCATACCCATACATCAATGTCCTGCATTTTGGATGCCCTGTACCACTTTAAAGGCACTGGTATTTGAAAAGAAGGATGGCTCCACGCATCTAACTCACCTCAGCCCACAGCCTCAGGCAACCCATGCTGAATCTAAGATAGACAACAAGTTACTGAAGTACAGGGAGACGATTATGGAGAAATAGGAGACTGGTGTAAAAGAGAAAGTAGACAATGAGGGTCACTGCGTGAAGGGGACTCTGAAATAAACCTGCACGTACCAGTATTTCTCTCTGCTGAAAAACAAGAAGACACAGGGTGTAAAGGGAGTAATGCTGTGTTTTCACAGAGGTAAACTGTAATAGGTTTCCATCGTAAGTCTCAAACCTATTACAGCAATATTTTGTTTACTCATATGATGTCTCATTTGGAATAATGCATCTATATAAATGTACGAACTTTTGAAAGCACGTTTTATGTTTTTAATTTTCAGGGTATAATTTCTTTTGTTTGTAGCTTTCCCAGGCTATAGATTTCCTGTCTAGCATCTCCCTTGATGTTAAAAACTCAAGAGCCAAGCTACTCTAAGTCCTTACTGAGCCTGCCACTTACATGATAACAGGGATAACCACCAGCATATTCCCTAAAAAGGGCCCCCCAGAGAACTCAGTCATCAAAAAACATCCAGCAAGGCAAAGGAACAAGGCCCTTCACATTAATTTCATAACATACTATACCCTGAAATAAAAAAAGGAGAGTTTATGACCTTTGGAAGAAGGGGCAGGCAACTCAGAAGGACTACAAGGATGCTGTGAGGTTATGCAGAGAGAAAATTAGAAGGGCTGAAGCCCACCTAGAACTTAATCTGGCTACTGCCATAAAAGACAATAAAAATGTTTCTATAAATACATTAGCAACAAAAAAAGGGCTGAGGAGAATCTCCATCCTTTAGTGGATGCAGGAGGAAACATAGTGACAAAGGATGAGGAAAAGGACAAGGTAGTTAATGCCTTCTTTGTCTCAGTCTTTAATAGTAAGACCAGCTGTTCTCTGGGTACCCAGCCCCCTGAGTTGGAAGACAGGAACAGGGAGCAGCATGAAGCCCCCATAATGCAAGG
>NW_009633816.1:0-4810 GCF_000690535.1 Cariama cristata
GGAGGTCGGCGCCTGACAGGCTTTCTCCCCGCTCTGCAGGGATTTCACCGACTGTGGAGCCTCCCCCCGCATTTACGCGTTGCGGATCTGAAAAGCTGCCTCATAGAGGGACGGGACATCTAGAGAAATGCCTTTTATTAAATAGAACGGGTGAGGGGGGGGGACACAAAACCGCCAAGAAAACTGCTTCAAGAAGTATGCCTTTTAAATAAAAAACTTTTGTCACTAACCACATGGTAACACCTAGGGGAACGTGTAGCCATTCAGAGCGTGTAATCAAGGAGCACATCCTTCCTCGTAAGAAAACTAGGCAATTTGTACCTGAATTCGTGCAGAGAGAAGGCCACCACCGCTATAAAACAGCCGGGCTTATAACTAGGTAGTAAATAAGCTTCCACCGAAAGAGTGATACAGAGTATGCACATGTTGCTTGCAGGGATCCACAATCAAGTAGGCAAAAGTCTGTTCATGGCTTTTGCTTGAAGGGTAACACAGGCCATTGTCATCCTGAGAGGACGTAAAAAAAAAACACACACAGTATTAGTGACAACATGGATAGCCATGAGAGAATTCATAACATTGGAATGAAATGTATAATTTTGTTCCAATTCTAACAGTTTATTTCATGGCAAAATAGAATAAATACACCATAGTTTATTTAAGCAGCATTATGTCTCCATGAGGATCCTGACACTTCAAAATGCACCATAGTTCTGTCTGAACAGTTCCACTAACCTTGAGGTAAATGTAATACTAACACAAAATGTAAAATTACACATGTAAGCATGTGTTTACACAACTAAAGCCTAAAATACAGATGATTAAATATACAACAGTCCAATTGTTTCCTTCGAAACAACAAAAAAAAATTAGGGGCTCTTATTAATACATAAAGCTGTTCTCTCAGTAATTCTTTTTCACTTACCATTTGCTAATGCATCTGTTCAGTTTCAAATGTTTGCATTTAAGGAAAACCCTCATTACAGCTCTCGTTAACAACTTTGAACTGTTACTGAAAACATTTTGTATGCCAATCGCCAGAAAGGGTTTGAAGGGATTCTAAGCACCTAGCTCCAAAATCCTCATTCTGAAAAAACACGTTCAGATGACAACCAACACAAGAACTGGGCTCTTCAGTTTAATGTTCTATGCCTGCACGTGTCAATAAAAGCTTCAGCGTTGACAGGGCAGCACAGCTTGACACGCGTTTCAAATCCAGTAGGGATCCAGAAAATAGATGGGAGGATTTTTGGAGGTTTTGGTTTTGTTTTGTTTTGTTTTTGTTTTTTTTTATTCATTCCGTCTGGTAATTGAACATCTAAAAGATCAACAAATATGTAGCTGACACCTCCTTTCTTTTAAAACACGTAACAGTTTCCTCCTGCTCCCCAACACCTTTATACAACAGTTGGAAAGATGTAGGTTCTGTTCCACTTTTTTTTTGCCTGAGGGAAGTTCCATATATTGTCCATTTTCTGCAGGAAAATTTTAAACTCCTGGAGTACAGACTATTCCAGATTAGAGGCACATCTCTCACATTCTTTTGTTGAAGCTGTCTTCCTTTGCACAAAATAATCTATCTGGTTTTGGACCAAGGAAACATGAAAACCGTAGCCTCTCTCAGTGGTTAAAACAGTGAGCTTAGAAGGAAAAGGTCTGGGTTCCAATTTCTGCTCCAAGGACCTTTTGTGAATTTTAGCCAGTAGCTGTTACTAGCACGCCATTTTCTCTCCTGTTACTTCAAAGAGGATGAACCCCCTACTACATGTTCTGCTGTCTTCCTTTGGGGCATTATCCAAGACCATAAATCTTAAATTAAGATAAGCACCACTATAAAAGCATTGTTTAAGACAGGTAGAGATTTGATGATGTTTATTCACAGCATTTTCCAATGGTAGTCAAATGCTGCAAGCTAAAAATAGCATTCTATTTTTAAGCCACACAGCATACAAGCTCTGTAGGTCCAATTTTAAGATGCCTAGCTCTCTTCAGGCGTTATTTAGGGATACAGGTGCAACAAATACTGGATTCTCAGTTGCAGTAAGGAGAGCAAGCTTTAAGATTTTACAGTACTCAGCATCACAATGCTTTTGGAGTTTGATCCAAAAATAACTTAAGCTCATGCACAAAACTGGAAAAAAGCAAGAGAAGCCCAACATGAAGATGTCACTGCTAGTTACACTTTTTTTTTCCCATTACTAGTGAAGATCCCACTCTGGCAGTCCTTATGGAATGCACCGACATCAGCTGAGGTTTTGACTGCTTAAAGGCAGTGTTAGCACACTAAAAATTTGTTCAACAACTCAAGGACAAAAACGAGTTAAGTTCTGGTGATAAGACATTTCAAGAAACTCCAGAATACACCAAACCTGCTATCAGGAAAATAATAAATATAATCTAATTAAATGAAAAATCTTCTTAAATGTCTTTTAATTAGTAAAAGATGTCACGAAACCTCTAAAATACTTGCACATAAAGGCTCTGGAATTTACACAGACTTCCTCTGGTTTGTACAGCCATAGGGTGCAGGTACATGAATTAAGAATCATACCAAATGCCATCTGCTGTGTGGACTTCGGTTCAGACATGCAGGGGGTGTAGTGATTGATTTACTGATGTTAGAGTAGGATCGTTTTATTTTTTCTTTGTAGGAACACAGATAATCAGCTAATATCAGCTGTGTAGGAACACAGATAATCAGCTGACGATCTAGGAGTACATATGCATAGCGTAATGCATAGCATAGTACAGAAATAAAGATACAGTTGAACATCTCTCAGAACTGAATCATTTAATCAACACATTTTTTTAAAATATTTTTTGACTAAACTATGCATTACACCAATTTCTAACACTGCCATAGTTTGAGTTCAGGTAAAGAAAGTTCTAAAATACCAGTTAGCATCCAAATACTTCAGCTATAACATTTCATTATATGCAAGCCCCAAAGCTCTGGAGGGTATTTGGAGTTCAACAGAGTTCTTGGTCACAAGATTTAAAATTATTTCTCTTGCAATGCCAGGTCAGTCGTGTTTTGATGCTAAACAGATCTACTGACATTTATAACTACACCTTAATACCTTGAAATATTTACATCTCTAACAGCATGCTTTTTTAGATATTGTTTCCAAAACAAGAGCTTCTTAGGCATAGCTTAAAAACCAAATAAAAAGGAAGGGTAGTATCAGGATGGTGTTACATAAAGTTCTTAATTCCTGATTCCATTTGTACTTGTGCAAATATACCAGTATATTTATTTGTTCATTTGTTAATCCAGCTTGCAAAAATGTGTGGTGTTCTAGCTTCTCAGTGGCTCAGAACAGCTTTTTTTAATTTGTGTCAGCCTAAGAGGGTATGTCCATTTCTTTCAGATACAAACCAAGAAACCATGGCTTAAAAATAGTCAGCTCAACATTAAGATTATAATAACACACTCCACAGTTATTTACCAAATGAACTCAGAAACTAAATCTACTCCTTGAGAGAAACTGTTCGTCACAAGCACAAGACATTTGTGCCCAGTAGGTGCCCTGCCTGTAATTCCCAAGTATAGTTGAAAGAGTTTTGATCCACGTAGCCACCTAGACCTACCTGTTAAAACCTTTCTCTATTCTGAGAGAAAATTCTTCAGGATGTTCTTGAATGGAAACCAGAATTCCAGAATTCTTCTTCACCTCACAGATTTTCAGAATGTGCAGTAAAGCCCAATTTTCCCCCAAGGCTACAGGGAGGATAGCCTGCTCTGTATTTACACTGGATTTTCTTTTGTCCATCCACTTTTTTGTTTTCAAAACGTTGGCAAAGTTTGTCTTTTTTTTTTTTTTTTTTTTTTTTTTTTTTTTTTTTTTTAAATTTTTTTGTTTTTTTTCTTTTTTTTTTTTTTTTTTTTTTAAATACTGATGGTATTTAATGTATGGCAAAGACAGTTAGGGGAGCTCTTAAGTATCATGCATCTACCTAAGCATAGAAACCTGCCAAATTCACATCAATACATTCGATTCAGAGATGGGAAAGAAACAGTAATAACAGAAGAACATCACATTATCAGGGATTTGCTTTTTTGTTTTTATTAGTCTGTAACCGAGTAGAAAGGTAAATTTTGATACACCCATAAAGTGCTTATTTTCAAAAGCCTTTTATGAGTCATACATAGTACTTAAAAGATGATGACCCACAGATGAATAACTGGGCTATTGGCAACTTACAGGGAAGTTTGTGCAGTCTGAAATGACATCAGCTAGTTCTTTTGAAAGTGGGTACATTATCTGACATTTAATTGTTACATATTCTGGTTACTCAAGAAGAATTTGGAGTAGTTGATTCTACTGTAACAATTAAATGACAGATATGCTGAATCTAGTAAACATGCAGCCAGTTCTCAAACTTATCTTGATGGTAAATGTATGATTTTGCAAGAGAAACAGATAGGAATGAGACTTGACAAGGGAGGGGAAAAGAGGTTAGCAGTCATCTCACCACCCCAGCCTTTTTGTGTACTAAACTTCCTTGCAGTCTTTACAGAAACGGATGCAATGCCAGCTATTCAGAAAGCTCTAGCAACATTTCTAAAAACAGAACTATACAAAGTCAAGGGTGGATTCTTAATCCTCACTGCTATCTCAAATAGATCTAAACCCAGACTTACTCAGACCTAAAGATACGTTTTTTTCATAAACTAGTTTCTGGATGACTATTACGACTTAAAGTGTAATCCAGTAAACCTATTTTTAGCGAGCTACCAAATAAAACTTTAGTTGGTGGTTATTGATGAAAAGTTAGTAAAGAGGACGAGAAAGCAGGATGAGATCAG
>NW_009633816.1:4829-22112 GCF_000690535.1 Cariama cristata
CAACAACTATGGAAAAATAACCCTTTAAAACAGAATATTATGCTTTCTTTGTGTAAACGTCAATTCATTACTTTCATCTTACGCATGTGACTTCCAGTAAAATCCTGTACCAAAAAATTATTAATACTTACATATGCAGACACTCTGAAGACTGTAGAAATAATATTTATTTCTTTTGTTTCAGGATTCTTTTGAACACTGAAATACAGGGGAATAATACATACTTAGTACGTACAGCAAGCACTGATTAATACAATTCTTCATTTAATAAATACATTTTTGACATATGCTTACTGTGTTCTCGCTCAAATTTGATCAAATTCAAATTAATAGTTAAAATTCAACTCATGTCACATTGACCATGAAAAGGTACATTGACCATTGTTAGGTAATGTGGATATTATGACATTTCACTGACAACTGTTAAACGTTTCTAGTTATCTGAGGTGGTTTCACTGTTTTCAGCTACTAACTCAGAGCAAAATTACCCAGGCCTAGATGACTCCAATATAAAGTTTGCACTTTGATAGGTATGAAAAGTTATTCAGCTAAACATTTTGTAAAAATCTTTTCACATATTCTTTGAGAAAAAAACCTGCGAAGTGAACTGCATGTTAATACAGACTACAAGAAGTAGCAGCATACTGCTGAAGAAATGCAGACTTCAGCTCATTTTTAATTAATATAAAATTATAGTTTAGGTTCATTTTTCCTCCTTTGGAATGTTGTATATAGAGACAGCTATGCCACTTAGGATGGTCTTAGTTCTGAATTTTTATATTTCTAGACAGTGTTTGTTGTGAAGACTGCCATTTCTTCCATCACAATTACTAATAACACTAAGATATTATTGCAAAGCATCCAGGCATCTCAACATATATTGAATTTAAGTATATTTAAATGTGTCATTTTTCCTCAGGTCTGCTTTAAGTGATGCTTACATTTCTTAATAAATTAGATCATGTAACTTCTATTAATTTATCTAATTTCATGGATTCCTGTTTACATTAACTCACTGTGGAGCAGTTGAGCCTTATAAATTCCATACTTACACAGTTTCAAGAAATGCATAGCTCAAAACCTGCCTTGTCACAAACAGGTTCAGCCCTCAATAGAGCCACGTTACTAGAGGATGCAAGTTAAACACAGCCCAGTCATACACCGCACCAGCTCCAAGCTGCCTGTGACAGCGGTCCCCTATCACCACTGCTTTCGCAAAGCTGCTTTTTTATAAGAACAACCAACCCCAAATCAACCCACATCATCGTCGTCGATTCAATCTCTCCAACCAATAAAAGAAATTGACTCTCCAATTAACTGATTTCATCTGTAGAGTCATGACACAGTCCTGTATGAATTAAGCCTACACTGTGAAGTTGATCTCTCCTGTGGTGAGTCAGTAACGAGGCTTTCTCAGAATTTTTTGTTGCAACCGACATGTTGATATGCTCAACAGTGGATTAAGACAGCATTGCTGAAACTGGTCCTGGCCTCAGTTGTCTGCCCTAGCACCCCTCTAGAGATGACAGCCTTCCCAGCAGGGACAGCTTAACTGGTTCATGACTCAGCTTCTGAACCACTGCAGTTTACAGACCAGCATAGTAAGATAAACTAACATGGATGTCAGTTTATGCTCCGTACCGGGCTGTAAACGGCAGCCATTCAGAAACTGTTTAACCATCTCTGCTGACAGAGTGACAACTTTCAGAACAAGGTATAGGGGGTTAGTGGGGTTAGCGCTTTCTACTATACATCACCACCCCCAAAAGCTACAGTTATCTTTAAGTTACTCTGGCTTCATATTCTTGTGTCTGAAAACAATGCTTTCAGTTTCTGGTTTCTTAATTTTTATGTCATGTATCTCTAGGATACCAAAGTAAGGGGTATCCTACTTAAGAATAAGAGAATTATTCTTCCTATTTATTAGGAATAGAGTAAGTCTTCCTATTTATTCCACTGCCTTGAGAAATTCTCCCTGTGTGGTTAGCTTCCTGTAAGTCATTTTTCAGACTGAGTGTTTATTTCTAGTACTTTGGTTAATTTTGAAGGCAAAATAATATATCTGCCAAAATCAGATGAGATTCTTCCCTTGCTGACTTGAAAGAAACCAGGAGGTTGCCTTTGACAAGCTCATTTGCTCTATTTCTTTTTTTTTTCCCTAAAAGGTTTTAGAAAAAACTATCTTGTCTTCCTGAAGAGGATAGCATTTCCTTAAAAATAGTCTTAATACCCCCATTTGTTCTTTCAAATTGTTAACTCCTAAACTATTCATTGAATATGGTAGTTCCTTCATCATTTTAATTCTCTTTTTATGAGAGCAAACTTCCTCATCGTATCTCAATTCACTTTAGGTTCTATTTATATCCTAACCTTACTGGCAACATTTTATTAAGCTTTCCAAACATTAAAAGAACAACTCAACGCTTTCACACAAATTCATTTATTATGGGGGAAGGGGCATGGAGATGGCACAGAAGGAAGGAGAAGGATACAATGACTAGAAGAGACTACAGCAGCTGTCACCGTGGAGAGACATTGTCAGAAAAATCAGGGATTAAGTACAGAAAACAAGATTTATCCACAAAGATTCATAGACTATATTTTAATTAACAAGTTTTTGTCATGTAAATGTATTCTTTAACTAAACCAAAAATACTACAACAAGGATTTTGAAATTATTTAGGTTGCACAGGATATGACACTTAACAGTCTATTCTGGATGGATTCAATCCAATGCATTCTGGATGGATTCAACTGGTCACAGACGAATTACTGTGAATTAGTAATAGACAACAAGGTGTGCATTAATTCACCAGGAAGTAATTATTACTCTTTTTACAAAGGAGAAAATGTCTGTCTTTTAATAGCTGTATTTGGAAGTCCCTAGCTGTGCTTGTAAAACATCTAGAGTGGTTCATTTCCAGAGATTATTGCATTCTCTCATAATAAAGCAACATACATGGAAATGCTTTAATAAAATGAAATCTCAAACCTTTTGACACTGTTTTGTCTAGTGCCTTGGAGTTAGAACTCAGGAAAGGCCAGAAGAAAGGCTGTAAGAAAAGAAAGAGGAGTGGGGAAATCTTGTAACAGGTCTGCCACTCCCGGCACTAAAGACGCTTCTGTGGAACTCTTCGCGCCAAGGCTCTTTCCATAAGAAAAACCATCACAGGACCAAACAGTGGTGGTTTATACCTCTATAACCATATCATGATTAGACTAAGTTCATCTGTGGGAGCTAATTTGTCAATGCACGTCAGCGAGCAGCTAATAATTATTGTACTATCCATTTCTTTTTCACCAAGCCTTCTGAGCCCTCAAGACATAAAAATGAATGCTTAAGAAGAGTACAGTTTATGGAATTTTTTAATACCACGAGAAATTTCTAGTCTTTTACAAAGACTAGAAAGTATCCAATGTGACTGCAATTCAAGATGAAAAGAAACCAGATGGAGGATAGCAGAAAAAGAATTTAAAGAATAGTTGGTATTCAACAGGAATTTGAAGGTGAACTGTTTGGTAAACAGAATTTAAGAGACCACTACTCCCATTAGCAATTGTTTACTGAAAATAAGAGACCATAAGAAAGTAATTTTCATTGCTTTATTTTCTGGTGTAATTTGTGCAAAAATGAAGAAAGTAACACAGTGCACAGCATGCACTAGAAATTCGAAATTAAGTCAAGACTGTGGCATGAGTGTCCCTCTTCAGAGCTGCATTGCTTATCCTTTCACTGGCTGGTAACAAAACGGCAACATCGTTTTGGATAAACGGGGAGCAGGGGGAAATGAGACAAAGGAGGAGACAACTGTGATTGTGAAGGAAGAGGGAAAGTCTGAAATGTCAAGATCAAAAGCTTTTCTCATGGGACCAACAGATAACTTAATAGCAAAGGAGCAAGACAAAAGAGTTAGTTAAATGGTGAGTTTCTTTTTCAACTACTAGTCAGTGTTAACGCCAGCTCCACTGGCAGTGAGAAACCAGCAGACATTTATAGGCATAGAAATGAAGAGACACATGGTAGATAAATATTGAAGATCAGTTATGTCACATGAACTGAGTAGATGTACTTCAAAACTCTGGAGGATAAAAAGCAACCCTCCAACTGGAGGGAAAAAAACAAAAACCAAAACCAAAAACCAAAAAACCACAAACACCCAAATACCAAAAACCAGAGGAATGGACCTTGAAAGGTTTTCTCCTGATATTGTATAAAGGACAGAAGTAGCACACAAGAGAAAAATCACAGAAATATATAAAGGGCCAAGAGGGAACAGGTCGGGAGTATAGAAAAAGCAAACCTTGAAAGCTGGATGAAATTGTGGGGAAGATTTTGGCAGATGCTGGGGTTTTTTTTTAAGTAACAAGAATTACTTGACATTCTTATCGAATTTTACAGCAGGAAAAGGAAAAAGAAGGGGAAAAGGTTTAAGGAGATAGAAAGGTAAAGAAAAGGGTGGCTTAGAACAAAACTTGAACATGTTTAGGAGAAAACAACTCAACTGAACAGCAAAGGGAAGCAATAAAGTGAAGGAACTGATTGGATTTGCGCTTTGTCCTAGGTCAATTCAACAACACAAGAGCAGAAACAGCTATAGTCAATGCAGAGTCAACTGAGGCCAAGGATTAGAGTAAGAAACAGCTTGTTTCAAGTGCAGAGTGAACGATCTAAAAGAAAAGGGAGGGTAGAGCTGAAGCACCAATAGATCCTTTCATGTCATGCTCTGTAATTCTGAAGAACCCACTTGATTTCCATCTACGTATGATGTGAAAATATTGGAACTAATCACACTAAGAAGAAACCTCTGGTGACGGTAATCAAATTAAAACATGCAGCAATCTAAGTTCATTATTTCTAAAAAATCTTCTTGGAATATCGATAACTCTCAATTTCTGTGTTTCAGCGGTTTCTCTAGAAGTATCAACTGACCTACTGCTACTTCAATCATTTATTTTAGATGACCTTGGGAAACAGCACGTGACTAAATCCGCTTGCACCCTAAAAAGTACTGACCATTAGAAAATCTGAAAGCTGCTTAAAAGATATTAAAGATTTGTAAGCTGCTTTGGTTAAGTATTACAAAAAATTCCAAAAAACAGCTAAATGTTTTAAATATTTTCTTTGGATACAGCAATCTACACACAAGCGCTACAGAAGTAAAGAAATATTCAGGTGATCAAGAATCACTGGGTCTATTCCTTTCACTGTATCTTTGGTTCAGACATATAAATTTTACTCTTAAGTTTATCCGAAGACATTTTAAGAACAGACTTAATAATGAATACCTCTTATATGAAGTTTTTTCCTAATATGCTTCTGTATAATCTTAAAATAGGAGATGAAATAACATCACACCATTCCAAATAGAGCTGAGAAGGAAGAAAAATATCAATTCCTACTTTAAGCAATTTGAAGCCTTTGTAGTGTACATCATAGTGCATTACTTAGTATCCACATTATCAGAGTTCTTGTACTATCTCTAATTTCAGAGGTCTGCAATTGTTTTCCATTGTTCAGGTTAATATTGTTCTTTATACTATCTCACAAATACTTATTATGAATGGCAAAGTATAACATAATATAAAATTGTAGTAATATCATTGACGATCTTCATATTCCTATTAGCTTAGCTAGGAATGAGTCTTTGCATAACTGATAACTACATTCCATTTCCCACTAACTAGGAAACAGAAATTTGTGAATCGCAGAAGTCAGCATATGGATAGATCAAAACAGGGCAAAAAATTGCCATTTTTTTCTGAATTTGAACGTCTGATCAATCACCTCTAATCTCAAGAAAAAAAATACATAAAATTCCAAACAATTCCATACACCAGACCTGACAAAAAATGTGTGTTAGTCCACTGTGTCATGTTAACGGCCAGATTCTATCACCCTTAGCTTTACGCTGCAAGAATTGTATTTGTGGAATTAAGAATGCCAAAGTCCAACTGTATTTAAACATAAATAATAATCAGCTGAAATAAAGTATATACAGAACTAAAAATTTCAACTAAAGCATTTCAATTTTTAAATCCTAAGCCAAAAGCAGCTTGAAAGTAGTCCAAGACTATACATCCAAGACTTAATTGTTGATATTTTCTCAAAGACAGTGGGAACACAATCTGGATCCAGTGCCATGTTATGTTTTCAGTAGATGATTATGGAAACAAAAAAACTTTAAAACGAGAGTGAATTATAAAACATCAATGTCCACGTATGTAATTTAAAAAAAGTTTTTATGTGGGACAGATGCCATTAAAATTGCATGTATTTTGCCATTGAACTACTACCATTGTTATATGATATTTCGATAGTTGAAGACAAATAAGCTTGCAGATTGATTAAATAACAGCCCCATTTTTGAAGCAGTAATGCACAATAAATTTACACAAATCGACACAAAGTACCTATGCACAGCACATACATATATAATTGTATAAAACACAAAACACCTACCTCACCAAGTCTTTATATAAAGCTTTTGTAGTTTCTAAGTATGGGCCAACTACATCTTCAAACTGGCAAAGAGTTCCTCCAATGCAAAGATGCTTAAAAAGACAGAACAGAAATTCCTTGCGATCCAATTGACTGAATAAGTCATAATGGTCTGAATCTTCCAGAAGCAAGACCTTGTGGAACAAGAAAATAACAAAGAAGTCAAATAGATGAAAACGTCTTATTTTCTTCTTATTAAGTTTATAAACATGCAACTACTTTGCTGTACGTCGTACAGAGTTTACATCCATATAAAATATGTGAACTAGGGATGGAAATAAAGAAGTACTTCTCTCTCAATCCTTCTTCCAATGATGCAATTACGTTCAAAATTTATAGATACAATATAAAGCAGAATCACTGTCTGATTTGTGCCCACAAGTCTTGTTATTCACTGGTTAATTGCTTATCATGCTAATGAAACAATTAATAATCTGAAAATAATATAGCTATATTAGTTATATTTGGTATGTCACAGAATCACAGAACCACAGAATGGTCAGGGGCGGAAGGGACCTCTGGAGATCATCCACTCCACCCCCCCTGCCAAAGCAGGGTCACCTACAGCAGTTGCGCAGGATCGCGCCCAGGTGGGTTTTGAATATCTCCAGAGAAGGAGACTCCACAGCCTCTCTGGGCAGCCTGTGCCAGGGCTCTGCCACCCTCAAAGTACAGAAGTTCTTCCTCCTGTTCAGGTGGAACTGCCTGAGTTTCAGTTTGTGCCCGTTGCCCCTTAACCTGTCACTGGGCACCACTGAAAAGAGTCTGGCCCCATCCTCTTGACACCCGCCCTTAAGGTATTTATAAGTATTAATCAGAGCTCTCAGTCTTCTATTCTCCAAGCTGAACAGATCCAGCTCTCTCAGCATTCTTTTGATCACTGCCAATTAGTTTCTTTGGTAACTTTGCCTATGTTTGCTTTTTAACTCTAAGTTTACACAGTTATCTCACATTTGTAAAGGAATCCCAAGGGTCCCCCAGAGGAAATCACTCAAACTCACACTGCAGACTCTAGTGAGCCTTTATCCGTAGCCTGGATTAACCAGACATGCTATCCAGCTGCCTCCGTGCATCTCACCTGCCTTTTGCTGCAATATTATGCGAACACAGAGGACTTGCTAGATTAGTCTCAGCACTGCCCACTGTAAGGATGGACAGGAATTGTAACCCAATATGGCTACAAGACGTTTGAGTCACATCAGCCAAACTGCAGATGCCAACCCAGGCAAGCCGGTCAAACCTAGACATAGAATCATTATGGCTGGAAGAGACCTCAAAGATCATCAAGTCCAACTGTATGGAGTTTACCGCTCTCTGGCCCTCTTCGTAACATCACTACACAACCTGAGTGAAAACGGCTCGGGGCAGCAACTGTTATTGATGGCCACCTCATACATATCCCAACCCCCTTCTTGGTCCAAGAAGGAGAAGATTGGCAGGCAGGAAAGAAACATGGAGTTCTGCAGCTGAGGGCCACCCTCCAACACCAGGAGGCAATCAGTTTACTGCTCTCTGCAGTCGACCATCCCACAGCGCTGACTAATTTAATCTGAAGGTTTGACATCATTCCTGGAAGATTTTGACTTTTAATTCTTTCTGCCATCTTAGGTCTTATGAGTAGGAATCCTTCAACTTGCAAATGCAGACACACAGATCCCTTCCAAGGGAAGGAAAATGGAAAGAGACTGAAACGCCAATGATTTCTTATTTTAAATTTTGCCTCTAACTTTCCTACATCCAATATATTTAATTTTCAGAAAACATTTCACATGTACACAACTTACAAATAAATACATAGTATTTTGAACTGCTA
Organism: Cariama cristata; assembly: GCF_000690535.1. NCBI lineage: Eukaryota > Metazoa > Chordata > Aves > Cariamiformes > Cariamidae > Cariama > Cariama cristata. The sequence goes on from NW_009633816.1 coordinate 13,142, forward strand.
GGCTACAAATCACATCTGAAATTAAAACATGAGCTTGAGTTCTCTCCTTTTCCCAGAACTTTACAAGACAGACCAGTATTTCAGGCCACATCCTGTAACCAGTGTCACTGGTTCAAATACATTGCCTTCAAAGGATTGGCCAAGTGCAAATGAGTGCAACTCTATAATTATTAAGTACTTATGTTGATTATATATACAAGGAAGAGCAAAATCCAGTTCTCCCACACTATGCTTTGCTAATGCTAAACAAACATGAATAAAAAAAATTGCTTTAGCTTATGAAGTCAAAAGAAACACTTACAGTGAAGATCTAAGTTGATTAAGAAGGTGCCACTGTTGGAGAGATTCTTTTTGAGAATAATCTGCTCTCTGACACCTCCACTGGAATCTAACAGTTTTTACCTTGCAGGCCTGTTTAGGAGTTATATTTAGTCCTTTTCCAGTGTTACACTGAAAAATAATTTTCTTTTCATAGTTTCCTCTCCTTTGTTTCAGTGAATATACCTGAAGATGACTTTCCTTAAATGCCTTCACATATGATATGGCCAGGAATGCTTCAGGATGTAGCTATTGACTACGTTCGATTTCATCAACTACCTGGAAGGCTGGGTGAACCCACAGCTCTGGGTATCACAGGACCTCTCCATTGACACCACTTGTTTTCCCCTCCTAGGCAAACGAGTAGCTGCATTTCTGCCTGACACACATCCAAGCACTGCCTACTTGAGACAAGGGTGGGTAGAAGAAGGTTTTACCTTCTTCTCCCACTTAAATAGGACGGAGGGCCCGCCTGGAAAACAGCCATGGCTTTCCCACCTTCAGGCACTGCAGTGCCTCAGTCGTTGCTATCACATGGCTATCGATGCCCATTTTTACCATGGAAAGTATGTATTGTCACAGGAAAAAAAAAAAAAGTGTCCTTAGGGTACCTAATAGAGTATGAAAAATTATAAGAAATTATTCATTGCTCTACTGACCTTCCTTAACTCATCAGAGATGAGAATATCGTCGTAATAGGCATCATAACATTTCACAATATCTCCAGTTTCTCTAACAACTCCTTCAGAGTATAGCCGATCAAAAAATGACATGGAAGTCTGTGTACAGGGCACCACTGCAGCTTCAATTTTTGTCACTTTGGAACCTGGAATATACAGGAAGGCTTCACTCCAAGTCTCGTGCAACAAATAAAATAGGATAATTTCCAAGTACTCATAGTTTTACAGTAATTTGTAATTTGATACAGTATGGAAATAATCAGCTTCTGTAAATGGTTGTGTGTGGCATATTCTTTAAAAAAACTACAAATCACGTGACTCAATCACACAGTCCCTCAAAAAACAAAGCAAGCTAAGAAAGAAACAAGTGTAAAGAAAACATTAACTTAATCTGAATGCTACCTTCCATTAAGGCTCATGTGTCTGCTCCCCCTGTTGGTAACACTATCAACGGAAAGAAGTAGTAACTGAAACACCATGGAAACTCAACATCACATTAGGTCATACCCTTGGAAAATCATGTTCCACAGCTTAAGCCTTAAAGAACTGGAGGACAAATACCAAACTTGGTGTGATAAAGCACAAAAGGCAATAGGTGCTAACAGCAACCCACAAAGTAAAAACCAAAATGAACACAGCCCTGACAAATTTTTGGTTTGTGAAGTATTATATCTGAACTTTTTGAAAAGTTATCTTGTAGATACTGTAAGCTTTACTAACCAGCTATTTCAGAAGATGAAAAAGGTACTATCAGCACTTCTCGTACTAATCTGGAGTATTCTCTCTGTAATCATTAAGTGCAGAATACATTTTTCTAGAATTTTTCTGTGCTTGCAATTCATCCAAGGCTTGATCCTGTTCCTCGTAGACACCTAGTGCCATTTGAGATGCTCTAGAGTATTTTCCTTAATGAGGTATCAGTCCATAAGGGCACATACCTTCTCTATATGCAGTGTTACTTCTACAAATCTATATTTGTGGTGTTGGATAACTGATGGCATCTCAAACAGCATTAGACTCCATGTTTCAAAAGCTTTGGACTCAGTCCAGTTTCATCTGCTCTCTACCATCCGAGTGTTCAGACCAAATGTTAGAACATATTCTCTACTCATCTCCAAGTCCTCTCTTCAAAGTGCTTCTGAACAGGAGAGGGGAGGAGAGCAGAGAGAGCATGCAACACAAGGGCAATGTATCTCGGCAGAGATAACATTCACGGCATTCCAGCTTTCCATGAGTTTACTCTTATCTTTTCTCCTCTGCAAGTTCCCTTGATGGGAGACTGGCCAACAACATCACAATATCAAAAGGCTTTTGACCATATAATTGAAGATAAAATTAAGTGGTGTCCCAACAAACTGACCTAAAGGATCACGAAAGACTAGTATTTAGGAAATGTCCAAATTTCACTCTAGATGACAGTATTTCAGGAACAGAAACATGCCAAAAAGGGATGTATGAACCATGATGCTTCCAAGAGCGCCTATCATTTCATTCTGATCCTAATCTTTGCAAGCGGAGCATAACCTATAATTTCTCTTGCCCCCACACTTTCAAAAAGTCCTTGGGATTTCTCCCATGTATTATTACATGGAGATTATTTATTCATAGGTTAAGTAGGACTGGCATTTTTGTATCTAAACCCGGGTAAACTGTACCACCTACCTGATCAACACTAAGAAAAAAATTGAAGAGAAGTTACAAGTTGACGGCTTGAGAATGTGTCTACTTAAGCTAAAACTACTGGCATGAAATTTTATAATATTTTCATTGGGCCAATGTGATGTAAAGAAAATTGGCTATAGAGAAAAGCTTGGCATTTAATTGCTTGGCTTCACATCTACAGATATACTTATGAAAAAGGGCACCTTTTATTGAAGAAAAAAGGTTTAGGGCATTCTCCTACCTAGCCACATAGCGACTATCAAAAAATAATTAAATTATGTAACCAAAATCACAAGTCAGAAAAAACAAGACTTATAGCCTCACAAACTAAGAAAAAAAACCCAAAATGATATTTATTTATTTGTTTGTGCTTCAGCCCACCCCCTCACCTACAGACTCTTCTAACTTCTAGATCTCCAGCTTGCTTTCACAGAGATAGAATTTTTATTTGATAAGAGATTTAATAAAAGCTAAATCAGCCTCTGACATAGAAATTATTTTGTAAAGACCTATGAATCAGAAATTGAGTCAAGACTAATAAAAATCAGATGTTAAATCACTTGAGAAAAAAGAGACAGCTTACATTTTCCCAGTTATTGAGCTCAAAGTATAAGAAATTGAGCTATTTATAGGCCTTCAAATTGTTAGGATTTTATTGGTGGAGGGGGGGAAAGGAGACACACTTCTGCTCTGAAACAAGATTTTATGAACTCTTTCATGAGGAAAAAAAAATCAAGAGCTTTGTAAACTATTCAGTAGCTCAGAAAACCAAACTATAAATGGAAAAGTATAAATACACTGGAAGCTCCTATTCTCCATTTGAGAGGTGAGATTTGAAATTGGAGATTCAGAATTTCCTGGAAAAGAGTGACCAGTTTTAATAACACTGTAAAAGTGAGCAATAAAATAGGAAGAAGAAATGCCTTGACAATTCTGCAAGTGGAAAACAAAGAGCTGAGAAGCACTGAAGCGGTTTAAGCTTCTCATAACCGCTAGCTTTGGAATATCTGTAAAGTGCTGCCAATACACTTTAAAATGAACATGTTGCCTCTCTAGTACAGGGCAGATAAACCCCAGATTAGGTATATTTAGAATTCCCCCAAAGTTTAAGAAAGATTTTTACCTCAGGGAAACATCTTGCAACTTACTATTTACAAAAGAATTTATATAGAACATACATAATGCAAGTTCAGTGCTCTGTACTGAAAAGATGATATTTCAAAAGTAAAAGGTGCAGGTTGGTGATTTATAGGTTCAAATGATATCTACAGTTTTTGCAAATTATAACCTATAACAGTAGTCTAACAAATTGCTTAACAAATTTAAGATTACCTTCTAGATTTTATAAACCCCATTCCAAAGACAGTAATTGTTAGAGCTTTAAGTACATACAGCAACTCAAGAATCTTTCTTAGGCAAATACTAAATTTTTATTTCCACAAGAAGACAGTAACCCTGTCCTTTAGCAGATAACTTTTCAAGTGTTAACTGAGCTTAAGCAGATACAGTCCTGCCTCCCCAGGGCTGCTGACAGGTGCAAGGCCAGTAACATGTCCAAGGAAAAACTACTATTTAGTTTTCATTGCAGCTATTTAAAAATACGAGACTCAAGACGCAAGTTGGTATGCATCAAATTTGTTCATTTTGCTCCTTCTGTTTTTGAAATAGGAAAGTAACAGATGAAGGAGGGGCTTAAAGCACATGGCAGAACTATCAGGTACTCTGCCATGCACCCAGGAAGAAGGGAAAAAATACCCCTACTACAACAGGCAAAAAAGTGTGGTGTGAGAATAGCTAATTAAGTATCTGCCTGATGAGATGAAGCATATCCTTGTGTATTGTTTACCTATAATACATTTCAAGCAATGTTAAAGCTGGAGTCCTTGAGACAGCGTATTTTTGTGGGATTCTACCAGGAATCCCAACACATAGAGGAGCTGAGAAGAGAAGTACGTGTTGCATTCCTTGGGGACCCCATGTTTTATGCCACCTTTTGATCTAACAAACAGATGGAGACTGAGGGTATTATGGTCTGATAATATTAAGGTGAGGATGAAAAGCAGTCAAGAGAAATTGAAAATGAGATGAGACACAAGGAAAAAAAAGTAATAAAGAACTTTTACAAACAGATTTTAGGAAAAGGAGGTAGACAAGTAACAGAGGAGAGGTAGAGATAAATATGAAAGTGAAACCACGCCCACTGAACTAAAAGGAAAAATAAATTTAGTGAGAAGGGAAAAGGGGACCAGAGCCTGGAAAAAGACAAAAGGATTATGAAAACAAACACTCTCGTAAAGTAATATTATATTGATGTTTTAGATAATGCTGACATCTTTCTGTGGGTCCATAAATACTTTCTGCCCAAGCTCATGGCAGGGAGGAGACCAGAGGTTTCTAAGAACCTATCTTATATTATGCATCCAAAATATCCCCCCCCCCCCCCAAAAACCCTAACATTTTTGTTTGCAAGAGAATACAGTATTTGAATCAACCTAGATTATGTAATTTTCTTCAGATTTTCTAAAAAACAAAATAAGCCCATTTCCAGTATTTTCTGTCAAGAACAGGAACTTGTTTTTAAAAGAGCTACACCACAGTGATAAGTAAATGGTATATCTGGATTAATATATCACCATGTCTGAAGAAGAAAATACTAGAAGATGACTTTTTACCTCCTCCCACTCAACGCTAATTCTTACTATATTTTCAAAAAATGCACATGAAGACTAAGTATAGAAAAATGTGCCAACATTCCTCACCAAAAATAGGCAAAGAATGGGAAGATGAAATTTTAAGAGCAAATGGGGTATACCAGCTGTTCAGGATTTAGAAAGGGAACCCTTCCAGTCCTCAGAACAAAATGTATTCCTTCTGTGCGAGGAAGATTGAGCAGAATCAGGAGTTACGCTGGGATACTTGGCAAGTGACCCTCTGCTCTTAACACAAGGTATGTAACCTACTGACCTTCACTACAGGGACTGGCAAGTCATAGGCTAGACAGATAGCCTAAAAAAATTCTTGCCTAAAGTAGGAAAAGGTTTACCCACAGTTTGAAATATATTTATTTGCTTTCTGCTTGCCAGAGTGAAAAAGAAGTACCTGAAGGGGGACTTGAGATATTTTTTGCATCTTATATATTTCAATTGTTTTAACAGCCGGATACAGTGTTTGGAAAATGGATTTTTGCTGACAAAAAAGTGGCAATGTCTAATGTGGTTGTATATAGTGGGGAAAACCTATGCCAGTTCCACAGAGTTGAAATGGAAAAGTTAGAAAATTCCCAAAGCTCCGTTAAATATCTAAACACAGTAAAGTATTTGCAGACAAACCAAAAGAACTGAGGACTTCCCACTACCCCCTTTTAAAATATTCCTATTAAGGAAGATCACTTTGGCAATATCAGAGTTTACATTGTGCATAAAATCCCATTACATTATTACATGCAATTTCCACGAAATTTTGTGTGTCATTTACATAACCAAAACTACAATTTAAAAGTGGTGCTATTTGCTTTTGGTCTTTCTCCTTTAGTGTCTCATCTCCATCTACAGGCATAATTAAGTGTTATAAGCACGTAATGACATGGCAACAAAGCAGAAGTCAACCTTATGCCATGATTGCAACTAAAGCAACCTATCACATGGTGCTCTTTCTGCGCCTGGATCGCTTTTGTGGTGCAGATAGCATAGTTACCTAACCTCGGGGCTGTGCTCTATCTCATCTTCTGCTCTCTCACCTTTAATTTGTAACAGAGCAATAATCTCAGATCTGTCCTACGTAAGGTGGTTGCATCCGTAGAAGATTGTCTTTCTCCAAATATTATCTGAATAAGGTAGTACAATTAATGCAGCTGATTATGTCTGGATACATTATCAGGCCAATTGGATGTCACAGACCATTTAAAAATAATTCTAGTAGCTTGCTTTATGGATCGATGCAGGGGTCAAGGAAAAAAAGGTGTAAAATGTGACAATTTAGTAACAAACTAGGTACAATTTTTTTCTTATTATTTAGTATAAGAAGTCATTCTTTAAGACATTTCAACCAGGTGAAGATACACATATATGAACTGTCATTATTACAAAATAGTAAATTAGAGGAACATAGTTACAATGCAGACTTTTTATTTAAGATTAATTTATTCTAAATTTACCCAATGTAGTCCATTGTCCTGAAGCTGAGAGCAACTTTAAACTGGAGTTCACATTTTGATCATTAAAAAATGCCTGTAATATTTGAATAAGAGAATACAAGTTAACGAAACGAAACATAAAATCATCATTTATAGTTCCTTGGATACTTTCAAAGCAAATTGTAAGGCTCCAATTAGTAAGTAGATCCTGTATGATCTTTCAGTTTGGACACTAAATATCACACCACCAAATACATGTTTTTGTAACTTTGTGTAGCCAGTATCTTTTAGATATTCAAGATATCTTATATATCTACATATTTATATGTGCAGTCTTAAGATTTTACAGTAAAGCACTTTTAGTCCAAGAACACACAAAAAGGTAGTATGAAATCCTTGGAGGTACAGAAAATGGAAGAAGAGATGAAACAATTCTATCTCTGCACACAATGTTGTTGAAGTCAAAAATGGAATGCTAAGTATGATTGTAAAATTTACGTTTTGTAAATAAATTTGAAGATACAGAAGAAAGCCATAAGTTATTGAAGGGATGGAGATGTTCCACAGTAAGATCTGAAGTAGTCAATCTTACTGATCTATCAGTGAAAAAAAAAACGAGACATGCATAGTAATGTCAGTAGCTGATGAGTTTAAATGATAGACAAGCCAATTAAGAAAATCCACACTTATGTATATGTATACAAGCAGAATGAATAACCATTGAAGAAGCTCCTAAGAAAATGATGGATTTTTCAGTCTCTGCATCACCAAACCTCTTTACCACTTCTCTGGGATACAGAGATCAGACTATATAATGTAATGGTCCCTTTGTTCTCAATTAATTCACAGCTACTCAGAGTTCATCATTTCATAGTGATATTTTTACATTTTTCATTCAAAAGAGACAAGCATTGAGAAAGTAAATGCATATTTTGTAAACATTAATAATTTTAAATGATCGGTGGGAGATGAAATATTGGTGTATTTCTGTGTGAATTTCTTTAAAATACAAAAAGGCTGGATTCTTTATCCAAAATAACAATATAAAGTAGACGTACAACAAATCAAAGAGTTGTTTTTAAAACAACAGATGTAAAAACCACACTGTTTTTAAAAACACAGGTGATTATTTTATCTGTCTGCAAATAGATTAACAGATTTGATTTTGCAGGCAACAAAAGCGGAGGCAACAAAATCATCAGGAAACTTGAGTCTCAAAAAGCTGAGAGTGCAAAATTCCAGTATACCATTGCTTTAATGGTATCCAATAAATTTTAAAACCTTGTATTTTCAGATATATCGTGCATATGCCTGTCTAATTGCACAGTGTATTTACTGTGACAAAGCAGTAACAGCTGTGAGCAAGGGTACCAACTGCATGCACACCGTTTAAAGTCTCCCTCTGGGTGGACTTCCCAACATTAAATGCGGTGGCCAATATCAGCATCCAGTTCAGATTCCCATTCTCAGGAATCTTGAATGACTAAATTGTTCCCCCTTAAAACAGAGTAACGTTAGTACAGACTATAATATTTTTCCTGGACAATACAGTTAACCCACAAAGTAAGACTTGAGCACCACACCTAAATCACCTATTTTCAAGGAGTCAGTGAGCAGGCGAATAGCATGCTAACACTGCTACAATGCGTGCCATTATGCAGTTTTCCAATAGCTATAATTTCATGGAAAAGAGTCAACTTAAAATATAAAGGACTTGGAACTACCATAACAAATTCATCCTTTTGATAGGGCTTAAACTGCTGGTCAAAACTGAACGCTTGTGCCGTGATCCTGCCCTGCATGGACCTGAAATGGAAAAATTAGATTAAATATTCTGCAGACATACTAGGTACTTATGCACTCTGCAAATGTGCCTAGGTACACTGCAGAAAGTCCTGTCCTGACCAATAAATACACTTTCTCTTCTTTTTCTTTTTTTCATTTTTACTTATAACCGCCTTCCAGCCCTCCTTGGAGGGATGGGGGAAGCACAACGGCTGCTTGAGCAGCACCAGAGAAACACTGCCGAGCTGAAACGGATCGTGGCTAAACTCCGGCAGACAGGGATGAAGGTCTTGCACCTCGGAACAAGCGTTTTACGGGCCTGAAAAATACCAAGGAGACTTCCAATTATGGGGAGGGAACGAAAAAAGAAAATAAAAAAAGAGACGCGGGCCGG
>NW_009633817.1:0-10086 GCF_000690535.1 Cariama cristata
GCCGTGCTCCTCACCGCGTGTCCTCCAGATCCTACCCGTCTCTCTGGGAACGGGTGGAGGTGGGATCGAGGCAGCCAAAAATCCCGAGTGGGTCCGTGGGGGGGGTGTGTGGCTGTCACCTAGCTCAAGCCCAGGAGTTTGGATGCTCATCAGACACTGCATCTGCTGTTTTGCAGTGCATGGGTCAGACCCCACATGCTGTGGCCCTCAGGCGAACAGTTAGGCGTTAGATCTCCCCAGAACATCACTTCCCACCTCAATAGGCTACATGAGGTTCCACCATAAAAACAGTTGTCCTGGAGTGATCGAATGGCCGAGGTCACTGGGAAAGAGCCCTCGCCTCCAGGCCAGGGGCTGGCAACTGGAGGTGACCGCAGGAACCGGCCAAAAATTTGTCACCGTGTGTTGGCTTAGGAGCATCCTCTGCAAACTGATTTCTGGGTCTTGCACCAGAGCCTGCAAAGGGAAGCCTGGGGTAGGCAAAACATCACTGGATTTGTCACAGGGCATATGCAGCCACAAATCTGAAGGCCTGGCTGGGAGGCGAGCATCGCCGGCCAAGCTGCAGGAGCGGCAGCATAGCTCTCACAGGAAACTGTTGTGTGTGGTTTTGGGTATAAAAGTATTAGAAGTCCCGTAGCCATGTGACGTGGATGATGACCTTGGCTGGAGGAAATGTTGGCTGCGGGAGGAGAGCAGGAGTTGATGCGGCTTGGTGATGGTTGTACTAGAACACTGCTGGAAACAGCGACCACTAGCAGTTGTTGCCCAGGATGTAAAAAAGTGGTCCGTGGGTATCTGTATCTTGTCATGTATTTACAGGCAGAAATTGTGTGTCATTTATGCACAATGAGGCAGTGGAGTAAATCCTAGAAAGTAATATGTTTTGAGAATATGGATGCTGTGATAGAGCTCACTGTAACTGCATCAGCGCAGGCTTTAAGGAGGAAACCAGCCCCTTTCTGTCCTGCCCTTCTCGGGGATGAGACTCAAGCACAAGAAGTTTTTCCCATCAAAGCATGGAACAATCATACGACATGTTGATCAGGAAAAGGATGTGGGAGTTTGAGTGGAAAAACTGATGCTATCGTGCTAATGGCCTAGAGCAGCAGGAAGGATGGCAAACAGGATATTGCGCTGTGCTTGGTGGAAAGAGCACGGAATGATGCTGTGGCTGCAGAGGATGCGGAGGCTGGAGTCAGCCCTGGCCTCTATTGGGAGCACGGGAAAAAAGCTGGACCAGAAAACAGAAAGTTACTGATCTTACACCTCTCTGCTGGGAAGAAGGGCTTTTTGCTGATTCTTTTGGGGAAAAGCAAGCAAATGTTAGGCAACGTCCCAAAGTCGTCAAAATGGTGGAAGAGCCAACCGGAGAAAAACCTACTTTTAGTTGCTTGGAGGTTTTGAAATGAGAGTGGTGGGAAGTTGAAAAAAAGGAAGGGACCCTTGGCGGGATCTCCTTGCATCCAGGGTTTTGCTGGGAGGCAGTTCCAAACCCAGGGATATACAGGTTGAAAACAATGCTCAAGGGAATATATTTATGCCTCTCCTGCTAGCTGCTCTAACCCTTGTGAACATGCCTGTCCTATCACTCTGTGGAAGTTAAGGTTTTGGTGCTGCTGCTATAGCAGGTCGTGTGATGGAAAGATACTCCGACAGTAACTCTTCCAGCATCACTCGGAGTTGTCTTTGGGGTGAACCAGTATTTTGGCAGGCTTGAAAAACTGCTTGTATGATGTGAGACAACAGTGTTTCCTGGCCTACAGTTAGATCTTGGTCAGGGGTTTGAGCTTCATGGCTAAAACCCACCTATCAAATTGGCACAGGTACGTCTGAAAGCCAGACGGGCAGCCCTCGCAGCCCAGCTGCTCCTGAAGGTCTCCAGCGGGATGAGCTGGCTGGCTCTGCAGCCCACTGTGAGCTGCAAAAGTGGGTTTGTGAGACAAGGCCTCAACTTGCCTTCTTGCGACCACCAGAAAAATACAAGCGTTTAAATCTGAGAGCAAGGAAATGGCTTTTGTTTGCCCTCCTTTGGAAGACCATCTTGCAGGGAAGGGGTCCCATACTGAACGGGCTTTTTTCATAACAAGCTGTTAGGTATATGTGGTATATGAGACAATTACCGACTGTGGGTCAGGAAAGGGTTTCCTGGTGAGAAGCGCTGGCTATGTTTTCTTCTCAAATTGCAGGTGTTTGCAGTGTTTTGTAAACCAGATGTTTAAAAATGAAATATCTGTAATTGTGCAGAATATGCTTGCCCAAACACGTATCTGCAAGCACCCTGAGCAGGTGTGTCACCCCGCTGTGGGCTCCCGGCCTCGTCTCATGTTGACAGTGTGAGTGTCGGTGGGTGATGTCGCAATATTGAAGTGAAACTGGGTGCTGGAGTCAAGGTGCACTGAAGCAGGTCACTCGTGTAACTTGCTCTAAAATCAGCCCAACAGTGTGAATTGGTATCAAGAAGAGACTGGTATCAAGGCCAGTCTCTTCCAGCTCGCCTTTGGCACTCGGTGCGTTGCTTGTATTGCAGTAACGTTTGCATGTACATAGCCTAGTTTACAAAACTGCTTTGCATTTAGGTTTGCCTACCCTCCTCGTGTGCTGACAGCTTTATACCAGTAAGATAGTGGGTATTAATTAATTTATTTTAAAAGCAGCCATGTGCTTGTCATTCCTTGTTGGGTCAAAATGCTCTGAAGTCACCCATTCCTCAGCTTGCTGTTTTAATTAAAACCACAGACCCTTAAAAGAGGCTTGTACTGTCTCCAACTATTCAAGACATGGCCAATGTTAGTGTGGCAGAGTGTGAATCGCTTGCCCAGAGCCATCCTCTACCCTGGCCTCACATCTATTACCAAGTGTAAACTAACGAACAAAGAGCTGGCATTTGTCACAATACCCAGTGTAAGGGCTTTCAAAAAGTGCTGTAGGCTGACATGGAAATATTACAAAAGGCTGCAGCCCCTGACCTCGATAAAGGCTTCAAAGGAATCTCCTGAAAAGTTTTTTGCAGCACAAAAAAAGAAATCCTCCTAGTAATGTAGCAGCCAGCACACTTCAGTAGCTAAAACTACGTCAAGGCTTCTGCTGACTGGGTGGAAACGTCTTTGTTTTGCATGTAAATGCTGTTCTGTAATGTCTTTTTTTGCTCCATTAAAAAAAACCCAAGGACTTGAGGCTTACAAGATGAAGGTACCAGCTTATGCCAGCAGCCCACCCGCAGTGATCGAGCGAGGGAAGGAGAAGGTGGGGAGCAAGAGCCACGCAGGTGCCAGTCCCTGCAGCTCCCACAGAGAAGACCCTGCCTCTCTCAAAAAAAACTGCGGGGAAATCAGCAGCTGCTCCAGCACCCTCCTTTGTTGTGAGTCTGTCCGTCCCTGGAGTGGGACCAAACCAACCCATCTGGGGGGGCCGAGGGAGCCCAGGGCTGTGCTGCGCAGGGAGGAGGCAGCGATGCGATGCGCAGCGCTGCTTTGGGGGGGAAGGGGCTGCTGAGCTCACAGAGCCGTAGTGCTGGTTGCTTGGCCGTGGCCAGAGCCTTGGCTGTTTTCCCTCTCACCAGCTTTCAGCTGCTCCAGCTGTTGAGCTGCCCGGTGTCGGGGTTGCGCTCCATCACACACCAGGTCATTTACTTTGCCCGCAGCATCGTTGATTCTCTTGTCAGGCTGCAAATCCTAAAGCCAGAGACAGACCCACGCTCTGCCTGTGCGCTGGACCGTACTCGGCTGGATGGCATTCCCCAGGCCAGGAACCATCACTGCAGAGACACTGGCTGCTGGTGGAGAGGGGAGGCTGGGGCATCTCATCTGAGCAAAGCAGTTTGTCTCTAATTAAGTTGAAAACTGTCATCCTGTCTCACCAAGGCCGGGGCAGTTGACCCTCCCTGCCACTGCTGTGCTGGCAAACGGGCTGTACCCAGTGCCGCAGGCAGAGCAGGTAGCTCCCATCAGCGATATTTTTCCAATCCCTTTTTGTTTGCAAATACTTACAGTTTTTCATGAGCTGCAAGCTCCAGCATAGGGAGTGGAAGGTGATGAGCACCTGGTTTGGCTCTTTCCCACAGCCCAAAGGCAATGTCTGTGGGACGAAGATCAGGTACGACTGCCTACCGTCAGCAGCTCACTCTTTGCTCAGTCTGCCCAGCGCTGCTATGGACCTGGAGTCCAGGGCCAGGGGAAGCAGAATGGTGCCGTGACAGCCGTACATATGAGACAAAAATGGAGAATGTCCCAGCACCAGGCAGGGAGATTCATGCACATCAAATTGGGCTGGAAAACCACCCGGAGGCCAGTTTAGGAAGCTCAAGGTGGAGGCAGATGCTTCCTCTCCTTTTCACACCTCGGTGGGCCTTGGGAGGATACGGTCCCCTGGCCAGAAGGGCAAGGGACAAGGGGTGAACAGAGGCGAGAGTAGAGACACATGTGAAAGAACCAAATTTCCTGGCTTTTAGGACTTTAACCCTTAGTGTTCTTTCATCTTAGATTTTGTTTGCAAATCAAAAATGCGGAAAGATTTTGGTAACCTCATAGTATCACCAACAGTTTGTTAAAAGACTAATTGCCAAGTAGCTTATGCATGTGGGACCATTAGTAATTCTGTAGCTATGCAAATTAAAACAGTGATGTATGATTTATAGCTTTAATAATGTTCTGAAGGCTCTTAAATTTTAATCACTTGCAACATCCTTTTTAATATTCAATTACTTTATTAACTAATTAGGTCACTTGCTGAAAAAGCACATAAGGCTGGCGCTATTTTAATATCAGCTGAACATCACAAAATACCTTTGAAATGGTGTAAATGGTTTATTTATTTTAAATAGATCATTAAGATGTTATAATTAATAAATCAATTACTGAAAAAAGACAAGAAATTGATAGATGCCAAACTACAATAGTAGTGGCTTCTTTGCTTACTTTATAAATGTTCACAGGGAAGCTGAACTCTGTGAACGTAGCCACTGAAGCACCTTCCTCGATAATTCGTATTCAGCTGAAGGGATAAGGTTCAAGATATGCTTGGTTCATTATAGATGCTTTTTGTATGAATTTAGCTTTCTGATTGATAAAAGCTCCACAAATGACCTTGAAAAGTTAAAGTGTTTAAAAGGACATCCCTCCTTTACAGCTTGCTCTTTTGTCTGTCTCAAAAAAGATAAAACCGTAACATCTTAGTCCTGCTAATGCTGGGATGAAAGGCAGAGCTCTTAAGGGAGGGAAGGTGCTTTGCTAATCAGTGACCTACCTGCTCTACTCAAAATGGACGAGGGCTTGCTCCTGCCCAGAGACACGGGCTGTGGCAGTGCACCAGCGCTTGCATCCAAAGCAAGAATAGACCATTGTACCTCTGCAAAAACCACAAAGATGCTCATCTGTAGTGCAGAGGTTTACACCAACCATTGATGTAAAACCTGAAGTTTGAGAAGCTAAATTTGTCACCTGTGTGGCTGCAACTCTGAAACAGACTTTGAATAATCTTCTGTTTTAAAACAGTAATTAAGGGTAAGATAAATACTATTCTAGGAATTAAGTCAATCTTTTTAACAGCTTTTGGCTTAAATTTTATCAATGTGATGATACAAGGTGCAATAGTTTTCTCTCTTCAGAAGTTGCTAGAAAAGATCTGCAGTAATTACAAAGCACTCATCTTCCCATTTTAACTTTGCTTGCTTCTATTTTCTTGTAACTAAAACCTGTAAATCAGGCAAAAAGCTTAATGCTAGTGATCTTTCTGCTAAATGTAAGACTGTCCTTTACAACTGAGTTGGAAAGAAAATAACTCCAAATCTCAATTTACAGAGAGTTTCCTGGGAACTAAAATGTGCATGGTCTAAGTCTGGCTCTAAAGCACGAGTCCAGGTGAGGTACAAGACTGCTACTCCAGTTCTCCAAAACCAAAAATAAAAGTCACCCCACCTCTGTTCCAGGGGAGCCTGCAGGCCAGTTATTCAACAGTTGACAGTAACTCTTACCATTGCTGTGGCTTAAGATGAAATCATAGTTTTTCTCTTAGGAAAATTCTACCTAGTTAATGTTTCTCATCAAAATGATTCTCCCTGCTTCAAGAGGCTGCTGTTCAGCATGACTGTCCATTGAAAGGGTGAACATACTAGACTAACCTGGGCTGGATTAAACAGCTGTGCAGAAGGGATAAGGGTGCCTAAAATAAATGCTAAATCTACTTCACATTTTATGGGAGCTGCCACAGGAACTAAAGGTGCAGAGCAATACAAATACAAGATGCCAAACACTGCTACAGGTTGGGACAACATATGATGCTACACACCTTGGAACAAGTGCAGATACAACTCTTAAGGGGTCAGAGATATTTATACAGTCAAAGGAGGTCATTGGCACTTTTTTTAAGAGTGTTTGTTGTAGGGTGAAATAATCGGGTTGTACAACACAGCTCAGGGGCTGTTCTTAGACTCCTTACAAAGCCCCAGGTCTCAGTCAAATAGGTGCATTTTTATCACATTCCTGTAACCTCTCCCCAGTCATTTATTCACGTGATCGACTCCTGTGTCGCGCAAATCATTTGTGTAGGAAAAACCACACCCTCCTCTGTCAAACCAAAAATAGAGAGACTAGCTGGAGTTACAAATAAAAGGTCACCAGTGCCTCAAACACAATTAGTAGCAGGAGAAACGAGGCAAAATGCAGCAGAAACCACCCGCAAAGCTTTGTGATTCCAGCCCTCTCCCTCCACCCGTTGCTGTGAGGCTGCAGCCGCTTTCTCTGCCACAGAGCCACTGGTACCAAGGAGCGACTGTTAACCTCCCCAGCTCGATTCAATGTGACAGTGACACTTCACAGCACATTGCATCCAATCTCATTTGAAGCTGACAAAGATTGTTTCTGTTTTATATCTATTGGTTTATTAATGGCCTACAGCCTCTTAAGCAGATGCATATTCATTAGATAGCCAGCTGTTAGGAGGTTCCCAGATGTCGAAAGTAGCTCTGTCTTGGAATGCATTCTTTTTTTTTCTCTTATCATGAAACAAAGTAATTGTAGCTCTATTAAAGAACCAGTTAATTACTGAACCAGTACCTTATGGCATGATAAAAAAAAAAAAAAAATCTGCAAATTTGTAAGTAAAGACATTTTTGAAAACAGAGATGAGCTGAGCCTTCGCTGTGCTGTACACACGCAGAACTTCCACAGATGCGGAGACCTGGATTACTCCATGTAAAGAACCCCCAGCTGCAGACATCCAGGGACACACAAAGTTCTGCAAAGGCACCTTTCTTCATTTTCCACATTCTGCAGAATTTCTCTCTTACCTCTCATCCTTCCTTTTCTGAATAGTGGATGCAGAAGCACATAAAAAAATGAAAATGAGACATCGCAGTTTTTAAAGGTCATTTTACACAGAGAAGCAAACTTCCACAGTATCCCAGCTAGATAAAACTGTAACCAGATCATTGAACAAGCTGTACAGATTGACTTATGAATTCCACAGGCCATCCTTTTCAGTCTCACAACATTAACCAGGCTCACCTAGTTGTCTTTGCAACTTACTATTTTTTTTTTCTTTCTTATTTCTTTCCTCAAAGCTCTAAAAGCAGCTCCCAAAGGCAGGTCTTAGCAGCACAGCTAGAACAACAACCATCCTCCTGCCACCACCTCCAGGAAGCCCTTCTCCCACTTAAATATTTAAAACGTTAAAATCCAAGTGGTTTGGGCAAAAAGGTTCATGCTGATTCTGTGTTTCTGGCTGATGGGAACGAACTGCACAGCTGTTTGGTCCATCTCATCCTGCAGCGAGAGCCTGCGAGAGGCAGGCAGCACAGTGCTGCTTTGTCCCCAGGAAGGAGCTGCCCTTCAATTACTAACATAGGAAGAAGAGGGCAACTACTGTTCCCGTCCCGCGGGCAGAGCTCCTAGGGGGAATAATTGGAAGCATACAGGTATTCAGTATTTGGTTTCCAATTCTCTCATTCATACTTTTAGTTTTTACCAGTCAAACCTGTCAGCAAGTACCTGGAGCTGTACAATAAACAGTTTTTCACTGTGCTGACAGTTCTGGGTACTAACAACAACAAAAAATTTCCTTTGCAGTCAAATATTTTGCTTAAAACGAAGAATTTCAATGTGTCTACAAACCCAACAGGTTTGCCTGAAACAACTCTGATTTTTAGTCAGTGACTGCTTGGAATAAAACTTGGGGGGGGAAGGAAGAAAAAATTTAAAAAAAAAAATCACATCTCCATTAAAAGCTTTAATCAGAACCAAGTGATGGTACTATAAAATGTCATATGCTATAAAAGTGTTTACAGTCATGCACAGAGGAACACGGAGGCAATTTTGTAGAGTGACTCCTGGAGCAAAGGCCTCTGAGAATAAAAGTGTCTTTAGATATTTGTTATCCTGTTATAGTTGATATCACCTTGAGTATACAATGCCTGCCTGCATTATGTAAACACTTCATTGATAAATCCCTCCCCCACCTCCCTTAAGCTGTGTCAGACTGTTCTTAGCTGACAGAGAGAGCTGAAACAGATGCTGCTATAAATACCCTTGTTTAGCTGTTTTGAATATAATTTCTTTTGTAGAACATGGTGGATGCTCTAGTTATCACTGAAGTTGCACCTGTGCTGGAATTTAGTACTCCTTTGTACACATCAAGATCCATTTTTTGAATGATTCTATAAAAAACACACACAGGGTTGGATTCTGATGTCCTTTCCTCCTCAAGTAGAGACATCCTTTACAAAGGATTTCATGAATTTTAACTGAATTCTTAAGTTTACAAGCTACAGAATCCAGAGGTGGTAAAAGTTCAACTCTGATGACCAAACAGTTAATTCCTTCTATTTACTCCCTGTAGGCTCCAAACTCCTATGGCAGTTGCTGCTTTTCAGCTCAGTGTGAAAAGATCACACAGCTATGCTGGCAACTCGCTGGGTTTTTAAATCTCATGCACTTTGGACACTACCATAATATAAGCACACTTTTTTTTTTAAAAGAAGGTGTAGAGTACAACTTGTGAATAGTCTGGGGGAAGAGCAAGGAAGTCACATTTTTGCTAAGGGGCAGTGAGGGAAAGCCAAATCCGTGCCAATAGGATAGCACACTGTGTAGTCAAGTGCTATGTAGCACACAGCCAGCCAAACCTAGGCTTCTGGACAGTTTGCAGTTACAGCTGGATCCGGCTTTAAAAATGAAAAAAAGGAGTTGTACTAACATAGTAGCATGATTTAGGTTATATTCAAGTTCTATTAGGCAGCAGCTGATAAATCGTAATCTGTCAGCATTCACTTGGTAGCTCATTTGTATTTTCACCTCGAAAGATCATTTCTATTTTTAATATTTTAGGTAAGAGCAAAACAATGTATCAGAGATGGAGACATTTTATGATACTCATCTTAAACAAGTTCAATATTGTTTTAAGCAAATATGACCCATTTTATATTCAGTTTTTATCTAAAAATGTAAACCATATTCTGCTAAGCACTGCTACCTATGATCCACGTCCTTTAACTGGGGCAGAGAATGGGATAAAACTTCCATGCAACAGGCTCTCATCACTGCAGGCTGAAGATGCACGGGGATGCACCTGGCCCACGTTCTGAAGGAATCTTTCTGGGTTTTCTTTTCTGATGTTTATTTTGGTTCAAAGGACTTGGTTCTCATCCACCTGCAGACAACCTGGCTGGCTGAAAAACTTCTTTTCACACTCCATACAACCTTCTTCATAATTAGGATATTGATCCATAAGATCAACAACATACCGTAGGGGCAGTGAATCGGTTCAGTACTCTGACTGCTCCATAAGCCTATGCACCCTTGACTAAGATATAAGGGACACAACCACAAAGATCCACTCTGAACTGACCAAATGTTTTCCACTGGAGTTATTCTAGCTCCTGACAAATACGTTTCATTATAATTAAACTGAAGCTAAATCACCGGTTCCTCTAAAGAGATGTGAGCAACCTAAACAAGGATATGATCTTTTAAATCAAAGCCAGCTATTTAACCAGCTAAACTTACCTTACAAGGACAGCATTATGAATAGACTCACCCTACTCATCAGAAAACCTGCTCGAGACTATTGAGCAGCAGTGCACCACTTCAGCAG
>NW_009633817.1:10117-37296 GCF_000690535.1 Cariama cristata
TAGCAACATTCACTACAGGTTCAGTTTTCCTTGCCACCCATCTACCACCCCTGGAACTAGCTTTCTTCCCACCACAATTTTGCATATATTGAACCAGTTTGAACCTTCCATCTGTTAGAACTAGAGGTTTTTGAAGATGATTATTCCAAATAAGTTTAAAGGTTTCAGAAGAGGAACCAGAGCGATCTCTCCTACTCAGCCGTTAAAGCCTGCCTTGATTACTTTGATGTAACAACACTTGAAAGCTCCTATTCTTTGAAACTAATTTAAACACATTGAATTGTTGAAAGATTAAAAACCGCAGTCAGCTAATTACGCTCACTCTCATCTCTTATTCAGCAAATGAATCACTTTACATTACCACTTAGCTGAAGTACATGAATTTCTGCCTAATTAGAAATGTTGTAGATGGAGCATTATCAAGGCTGGAGCAGGTCAGGATATCTTGCCTGCTTCATTTTTAATTCCTAACAGTGGAGCCAGATAGGAAAGGCTTCAGATAAGAAGTCATTAAACAATTTTAAATTATTTATAAAAATTACTTTGCCCAAATTATAATTATTTTTTTTCCCAAATGCTCTCATAAACGTCAAATGGAATGAAAAGGAAAGCAGCCCAACATTGATTTTAATGAACATTTTAATGTTATGTATAACAGAACATTATGAATACAATGGAAACAAAGTTTTATCAATTTAATAATAAAAAAGAAATCCAACATAAGAAAAGGGAGGCAATAAATTTCATACCTATAGTATAGTGCTTATTCTTAACAATATTCCCAGCTTGTGAATATAACAATGCCTCTGTATTCCAGATTCTAGAATCATGATTCATGTGAACTTAAATGCAAAATTACAGAAGGAAAAACAAAAACCCCAAAAACCTTAATTCATTTTGTTTTCAGTAAATCAGTAAAATCTTTGACTGCTACAGGTTTCCTTTATTAATATATATATTTTTTTACTCCTCTATTGGATTCCACAGCTGCTAATGCCATATGTACACAAAAGAATCACCAAGTGTTGTATAAAAGCTAAGATCCAATGCTGTTGGATTAGGCAGGGTTATAGATTTACATAACTTAAGTGTAATTCACCTTGTTATTTTTTTGTAATGATGCAAAAAATAAATATTTTTGCCTTTTGACTGTTGCCGATGCCCTAAACCAGTGGCTCCACAGGGATATTGGTGGTACAAAGGATGCTAAGTGCCACTGTAAAAGAACTGCAAGAAAGGCAAGAAAGTGCATTTTCTGGAGTTTTCTGAAAGGAAACCTTCCAGCAGTCTTGGATAAAGCTTCTCCCAAACTTGCACTGGATATCAGTTATATCATTAGAAGCATGTTAAGACCCCAAAAATCTGTTGATCACCAAATTGCTGAGAGAGGATTTTTACAATAAAAATTTGGGTAATATAGCAGTGTGGCTGGAACATTAGCAAAAGTATATATACATTCCAGGTCCCTTTGAATTAGCCATAATCACATATGTAAGCCATTTTTGGACAAAAATATATATTCTTATAAAAAACTGATCATAGTACTTGAGTGACTTCAATTGTGGACTCAGTGGTAGTAAAAGGAATGACCCAATCATGACAAAGCAATCAGGGAGAGAGGGAAAAGAAAGTCAAGCTCTTCAAGAAAAAAGAAAAGTATAAAATTAGATTCAAACATTTTTACCCACCCCCATTCCAGTCTTCCATCAAATCTCAAAGTTAAAATTGGTTCTTCTACGTAGGAAAGGTTTTTTTGATGGTCTCAATACAAATCATTTTGCAAAATCATCTAACACATTCCCTTAGAAGAACCTTTCACCTTTCCAGAATTTGAACATTAGTTAGTTCAACACTTAGAAAATAGCTTTTGGTTCTTTATGTAGACACTTTAACTGATAAAGGAAAAAAAAAAAGTATTGATTGGTGTTTTCCATCCCTTCCCCAGCTATATTTGTGCAGCTAAAAATCCTTCATTCAGTCTGCCCATTTGTTTTATTTTTATTTCATTTTATTTATTTATTTTACAATCTTTATTTGCTAAAATTGGCAAAATTTGCAAAGGCATCTTGCTTGGGTTGTACAGTCCCAGGAGTCAGAGAGGTCATAGCGATATTGGGTACCCCCATTCCTATTGTGCCCGTCAAACCCATTCCTGTAGCTGGCACTCCCATGTTCATATTTATTCCCATCATTCCCTGGTTCATCATAGGCGTGGGTCCCATGGAGGTCATTCCCATCGTACCTGACATCACACTGGGCATTCCCATCCCCACAGGGATGGGCCCTGCCATCAATGGGCTTGTCTGGGGTCGAACAGGCATCATGTTAGGCTGAGGATTGAGGTTCACGGCTGCAAAGTTTTGAGTCATGACATTCATAGGTTGTTGCATATCTGCAAAAAAAGAGAACAGGGTGCAAAAATCATTAATCAGAACCTGATGCTGAAGGTGCTCACGTATTTTAAGAAACTTATGTGCTAACTGCTGTGAACAAAGATAGGATGCCCAAAAATGTAGCTATTTTGCTCGTTTCCCTATTTTGTGTGTGAAGACTCAGAAAACTTCTGTAAAAGTTTCAAATGGCATCTTATAACAATGCATGCTACTATGCATATTCTAGTAAAGTTCTAAAGATTAGGAAGCTGAAATCAAGATAAAGCAATGGTTCAAACTCTCCAGTAAAAACATGCAGATACCAGCCTCCTAGCATGTCAGTCAGTCTCCATTTAGAAAATACCACTTGTGTCAGAGCTATCACAGTAGTTTAAGAAACAATTATGACTAAACACAGGAAAACAGTAATTGACAGAATACTCCATCTCAAGGACAACCTACTAAAAACCATATAGGGCTTAGCGTGCATGCAAAACGGTGCAATAATCACTTACTTTGTTGCTGCATCATGGTATTAAGTGATGGCTGCTGGGGTTTGGAAGGCTGCATCCCAGGTACTAAATTGTCCAAACTGATATTTACACTGGGATCTGACCAAGTTGAGGGTAGAGTTTTGCTTGCATTCTTCTGGACCATCTCTGTGCTTGCATTATAAAGAGGGTTAGGCTTCGGCATCATAGTGTTCACGCTTTGCAGAGGCTGAAAAAGAAAAGTTTGTTGGGATCCACTTGAAACAATTTACTAATAGGAATTAGGACTAAACAGGTGTTAATTTTTGCACGAAAGACAATAAAAAG
Organism: Cariama cristata; assembly: GCF_000690535.1. Lineage (NCBI taxonomy): Eukaryota > Metazoa > Chordata > Aves > Cariamiformes > Cariamidae > Cariama > Cariama cristata. The sequence goes on from NW_009633817.1 coordinate 13,308, forward strand.
CCAGTAAGATTTTTTGCCATGAACTTCAGCTCTTCCAAAGCAGTGCTGCTATGTGCTGTTACACCATGAGAATGGGTTAAAAGAGGATTTTGTAAGCTAGCTTCAGGTTCCCATATTAATATCTGGAATGACAGCGATCATCCGCAGTGAAGTTTTGAACTTCAACATACCGATTTTTTCCTCCTAACACCAAGCTGACCTCTTATGGTTTCCAAAAACACTCTCCACTGAAGCAGGCACTTCCACATTTTGAAAAACAGACCAGTCCTCCCCTCCATCTACTTGAGGCTGGAAACCTGTAACAGTCTGTGGAGGATGGCTTTAAGGTTTAAAACATCAAGCACCTTGTCTTCCCCAACAATGCAGTAACACTTCATTGACCAATGAAGACCATCTCAGAGAAGACTAGCTTATAAAAGGAGGCTTTTCCAGAACATAACACCTTTTCTTTTTAGGAGGCTACCTAAACATTTTTGGACAAAACTTTCTTACAAAATGCTGATCACAACACCTGAGTGACCAGGCACAGATTCCAGGAGTGGAATGGATTCATTTTCCATGTTGTGATTAAGGAGAAGGCAAAAGATTAATTGAGGAAGGTCATTAGCAAACTGTACAAATAGCAGCATACCTGTGACCTTGACATGGGTAAACTGATGCCCACAGCACTGGAGGTCATCATAGAGAAATTCATACTTTGTGAAGAGGTCATGGTTGTCTGAGAGGGGCCCATCAAATCAAAAAGATCAGTAGAATTTGAAGCAGTTGGATGCTGGCCAGAAGCTGGCTGTGAGCTACTGAAAAGCTCTATAGCTGGCTGCTGTGCCGTGCTGCTGAAGAGCTCTCCAGATGAAGCAGTAGGACAAGGAGAAGCTTGGCTGAAGGCACTCCAGTCACCAAAGTCTCCATTTCCACTTGTTGCTGTACCTGAAGTGAAGGCAACAGTGCGGGAGGAAGACGGAGGGAAGAAAGGCACAAGAGTTAGAGAAAGGCACTGAGCAAATGCCATATTCCATGAACTGAAACAAATGAGAGCTGATCTGTGTCCGTCCAGATTAACATCTGCAGGTAGAACCTCCATCTGGACATCATTCCCTCTCATGAATATTCCAACAATTTTAACAAGGTAGCAAAGGAAGTATGAACACCCATGCACAGAAAGTAGAAGGATGTTTGATAACATGTCACCTGTGGATGCAAGACAAGTAGGGACAGGTTTTGTTCAGTTGAAATACAACTGAAAGATAACTTAGGGGTAGATTGGAGGCTCTAGTCAACACCTAGAACTTTGATAATATTTATCAACTTTTTATCTCAGCATTCTGGTATTTGCTGGGAGAACAGTTATAAGGAAAGAGCCACTTGATAAAGCAAATTCCATCATGACAAAACAAAGACAACTACTTCAAAATTTTGTTATATACAATTAGTAGCTCTTTGTATAAAACAATACTGAGAGGAATAAAAACCAGAACTCTGGTTGCCAGGGAATTCTTATTTGAGGTGATAAGGAATAACTTCTTCCCACCTCATGCAGTGCTCACAGTAAAGTGCTCACAGAAGTAAAATACCTTAAGTTTTCTAAATTTGATTCCTGAACTAAATGCCTTGGCTTGAAGCAGAAATTCAATCTTGGATCTAGCAATTCTCTCAGCAGAAGCTTTGCTGAACTCTTAGTTCATCACTTAAACGTTGTTTCATTTCAATATACCAGGGTTTTTGTAGACAAGCATTTAAATCAAAACATGGCAACTTACAGCTCTGTCTGTATCTTACAGTGAAGAGCCTAACAGTATAAGCTGTTTGCAGACAACTGCAAGGGTACCTATTTCAGGATCACAGATGTCGAGACACAAACCAGTGAACTGAAAGTATGTCATAACCTTTGAGTCAAATGGGAGGAGATGTTATCTCCCTTAAAAACACATGTTTTTCTATTAACAAGAAAAGGGTTACTTCACAGGAGTGATAGGGGAAGAAAGCTTACAAAACCATCTACAGGAGATACTAAAAATAAAGCAACACTATTTAAACAGCTCTCACTGCTACATAGTGAATTGTGTCCCAAGTTTGGGACATTGTACAGGTTAGTTTTCTGATTATGTCACTGATACGCTTTTGGTACTTCAGCTAAGTCACAAGCAATGTCATTGCCATATAAATGAACTTTGAGTTCTAATGAACAGTTAAATCATCCCTTGAATTTCTTTAGATGAGCAAATGAAGACTCAAACACATAAAGCTGAGGTAGATGAATCTAGTGCTAGTTTCCACTTCGTAACCTATACAATGGCTAATTCTATAATGGCCATCCACAGCAATTTCCTACAACTGTATTCTACCCACTCAAAAGGTAACTGCAGTCATCTTTTACACCCCATGTAAATATTTATTAACATACACCTTCAACCTTTAGTCATCTTTATCTTTACCAATACATTAGAATTTAAAGAATAGTAGGAGAGTACATTTGTTCACAAAATCCAAGTATTGCAACAGCTTCAGTGCACAAAGTGGACTAATATTCATTAGCTTAGGGCCTTACTAGAACATTTGCTTTGATCTCCCTCACAAAGAGGGGCTATATTAGAATGTTTCAATTAGTATTACATATTAAAAATTAAAACCTACTTTAAATATTCCTGATAGATAAGTAAATGCTGAGTGTGCTCCTTCTATGTTCAGACCTGTGAACTGAGCACCAATAATGGAAGTGGGGGTAAAAGGGATAAGGTTTTGCCCCTTCAGTAGAACTTCAAAGATGATTAATCAAGAAGGAAACGATTTCTAGAGGGGCTTATGCTGTTCAGGAATGATTAATCATTTCACAGGACTCCTTGTCCCTTGCATAATGGTGATTGGAATAGATTAATCATGTTAATGCAGATAAAGGATTGTATCAATTCAGACTGTATTAACGCAGAAATTACTTGCATAGTAGGCAGCTTTCTGTTTGCAAAACAACTTGGTTTTGACTAAGAAAGCCTGTAAAAAAATTAGAGCAGTTCTTTCCTGCCAAGCAAATTAAAGGTGTATTAACTAATTCATGCCCAGTACAGCTTTCCTAACACAGCAAAATAAAGGAAGAGATATAAACATGCTGACTAAAAGCTGGCTCGCAGGTAGGTTTGCTGATCAACCTCTTTACTATTTTTTTCTCATTTCGGAAGTAATCCTACACCCTGGCTGAGAACCCCCAGTCACAAGTACCACTACTGCCAAAATGAACTTCACAAAAGATAGCCAGCCAGCTCTCTCCACTCCATGGTTATTTGCAGCATTGTCCTGTCTGGGTAGCACTGTAGGCTCCCCAAAACACATCACCAAAAGGAAATGATTGCTTTAGGTGGCTTCCCAGCATATTTTTTTTTTTTCAGTCCAATTTTAAGGGAAACATTGGTCAGATAGTGGCCCTGTCTACGTAATAGCTTGTATGTTTGCATGCAAAATGACTGCACATGCACTGAGCCAACCATATGGACACATGACAGGTCTAAACTACATGCCATGCAACCAGGAAAGGGCAAAACTGAGTGCCGTCCCAACAAGCATTACTAAAAATCTCACTTTTGTGATTGGCAGGGACTTATTCATGCCTGACTTAAAGATCTAGATCTCTTTTACTCAATAGGCTTCTCCTAAAAGGGAAAAAGACTGTAATAAATTGTTATTTAGGCAAGCAAAAATAAAGTGTTGGTCAGCTTCATGCCACAAATGCATATATGCAACTTTGGCAAGGCTGTACTGTGTATGGAAGACATAACTTGACTAAATTCCCATCCAACACACCAGGCCTTCCAGTAGCAACCCAGACATCATTGGAAGTTTTGGAAATAGCCTGTCTCAGGCTCCCCTCATTATGCCATCTGATAAGGCCAACATAATTGTGTGTCTCTAAACAACACCAAATTTTTTTTTTAAAAATCTTAGGAGACAGGTGGGAGCTGAGGACATCTTTAGGGACTTATTTTTCTAGCACAGGTGGACTGCTATTTTTCCATTGAACATTATTCCATCTTTTGGTTTTGTTCAACTTAGCCGTTTAATTTACTGTGCTGCCCATAACATTAAAGTTCTTAAGACTGATCTGGACCCTCTGCACATGTCCGGAAACTAAAAACAGCAGCACAAGCCCCTTCTAACAACTTTTCAGTTCACAGCATTATCACAAGCAAGCAAACCATACTATCAAGCACTTCACACAAGTCTTTTCATCCCACTAGAGCAGCTAACATTTTTTTTTAAATAATTAGTACCTACCTGTATCAGAAAAACTTGCAAACTGTTAGTTGAAGTATTAGAAAAATGACTGCTTTTTATTGCAAATAAAATAATTGAATAACCTTACACGAAACTCTGGGAAGACTATGATGATTAATAATGTGAATGGTCCCGTCACTATAGCCAATTTCCCAATAATTTTTGAAACATGAATACTGTCAGCTTGAAGCATTCATCACTGTAGAACTCCAATTAATATAGCTCCTTGCCCACAACTGTAAAAGTGGGATACGCTAGAGTCTTTTTTTAATTGTTTAGTGAGTATTCTTCAGCCAGCATTTAGACTCACACTTGTTTATTTCAGGTTTTATTTTTCCACTCCAGAAGTCACATCTTATTTCAGTGCACTACAAAATTAGACTCGGAGCTACGTTTTAAGTCTTATTATATGCTTATACTACATTATTAGATGAACAGTGACATATTTGTAACTCCTACTAACATTTTTCTGAAATAAAGTTCATGAAAAGTTTCAGGTACAATGAGACACATGCTGTGCCAGACAGTAGATATCTTCCTTACTCAATATAGCACTAGTTGTCCAGTTACATAAACACAGTTCGCCCTGGAAAGGGAAGTGACTTTCAATAATGCCATGTGGCATCTCTTCCCCTCTTTCTGCCCTTAAACAGCATTTCAATCTGTAAATTAATCCTACCTTGCAATGATGGGAAACTTGCTGAAGCAGCAGCTGAACTAAAATCAGCAAATCCTCCAAATGGGTCAGTTGATCCACCTAGAAACAGAAGGAAGCCAAATGCCGTTACAGGATTGTGCAAAGATCCATTGCAACAACTGCGTGTGGGATTTATGAAGAAAAGCTGTTCTGTATTTGGCAAGATGGATTTATTGATTCTGCTCCCTAAGTCGGCACTGATTTTCCTGTTCATCACCACACTACGCTCACACAAGCCTGAGCAATAATACACTGGATTATTTCCAACTGCCTTGCAAATCTTGCAATTCTGTTTTCCTAGGGAAGAACTGAAAGACACAGTTTTTTGTGATCTCTAAAAACTGATTTAGAGAGATGAAAAAGGTTAACAAGTTTTTAACTAGTGAGGGATGCTACTAGTTTGGCAGTTTGTAAAATTAAAACTTTGAAAGAGTAATATATAAGAGCCAAACATTCTTGTTGTATGAAAGTTAATTTATTATGCTTACTATGAAAAATTACATGTCACCTTATATTTAGTTTTTGTGTTACTTAAAGCATGAATGATTCTGCAATGATCTTGAATTGGGATTTCAAGGACAGAGCTTGCGTTTGTGTTCATTTTTTATAAGTTTGCTTCCTTTCTACAGCAGGAACATTAAGTTTTCCAACCAGACGTTTGTATATAGCATATAAATTATTAATTTCTGAATACAGTACAGTAACAATTTTTCACTAAAAAATACAGCCATGATATAAAAACATAAGAAAGATTTAAGAATCATGCTGGAAAGTTGCTTTTTTTTTCCTAATAAACAAACAACAAAAAATCCAGTTTACAAAAAAAACCATCCAATTATTGTCGATACTGCTTTTAGAGTAGGTATTCCACTGACCTGAGAAAGCTAAGAAATCGACCCTATTTGTTTGTCCTCAAAGATTTCACCTCCAAGCAGTCCCACCCTTAGAAGAAACTGCAGCAGTTCAATTATTTTGCTTTTAGTGTTATGCGTACATTATATAGGTTACATCACAGCTGCTTAGCCTGCAGTGCTTAGAAACTAGCCAGGTGGGACTAGAACATCTGTGCTGCACTCAAACACCACCAGGGACAGCTTCCAACATCTGGTGCCATTTCTGAATTGTCTTATCGCTGCAAGACATTCTGCCCCATCTGCTACTCTCAACTGGGTTAATTAAACTAGAACCATCTCCTTTTTAATAAATGGCTAGCAGTAATAAAAGGAACCATTCACTTTCTAATGCATGTGTACTTGTATTTCTTTTTAATGTTACTTTACTGTAGACATTGCCAGGAAGACGACTGTTCTTCCAAGGGGAAATGTCTTTTCTTGCCGAGTGTGTAGCATACGATATAAGATGGGAATGCAAGGATGGTCTCTTTGAATTTTCAGAAATATAGCACTACTGAAATCCTTTTACCATCTTTTCAAGAGGGAGAAGATTTCACACAAAGTTAAGAAATTTCAACACGAATTTTGAAGTGATCTAATAAGCATCTTACATATGTTTATATACAAGTTTTATACTGACTGCAACCTGAGAATGAAAAAGGGAAGATGAGCCAGTGAAATATCAAGCTAAAAAACTGTTCCAATCGTGTTTACTCTGCCTACTGTAATGAACATTTTCAAATCTTTTTTTCTCATCACATGTGTCCTTACAGAGTTCAGAACAGGTTAATGGTTTGAGAGTTTATATGCAGAATGAGCAACACAGATGACACACTCTCAACCACATCCTCAAAAAAAAAAAAAATCAATGCTCTCATGCTACGCCTATTATTCTTGGGCTGTTGGACAAAGTATCTAGGGACTAATTTAATTTTAAAAACAGAACTAGGTTCAAACCCAAAATAACCTCTTAACATTTTCAGTCAAATCAACTTTTCCTCCACCTCTATTGCCTGTTTTCAAATGAATCTGAGTTCCAGAGAGAGCTGGCAAAGCTTAAGCTGAATACAGTAACGCTCTAAATAAAGGTATCACCAGCTAAGATTAAAGAACCTCATATCCAGTAACACCAAAAAATTACTTCCAGCAGGTCTAACTGCAGATTCTACATCTTCTCAAACAGATTGCTCCTTTATGGCAACCAACCATCCCTCTCACAAACAAATTGTGTTGCTTTAGTAATGTCTAACCCCTCAAGCCTCACCAACCTTCTTCCACATCTCCGCACCTGAAAATACATAGATAAGCAAATTCCGAGTTCCCTGAATCACATGACTTCCCTACCAGTTCCTTCACAGGATAGATCAAAGGCTGCATTTGACCCTTTCCCTGTGTCTTGCCTGACACTGGGAATGTTCCCACACCCTGTGCTGCAAGGAACAGTGGTCATAACAAGTGACCTGCACGTGAAGGACAGTGCTAATCTTCTCAACATGAGCTATCCTCAAAGATTCCCATGTGAGATCTGTCACTACAAATGAACCTTTTCCATCTGCCTTCCCAGGTCAGCAAAGAGGTTATTTAGCAGGACCAGCTGGTAATATGCCTCTTCTCAACACCATTTTCCAAATGCTGCTTTGGGGAAAAAAAAGAAAAAAGGCAAAAAAGAAAAAAGGCTTACTACAGCAAAGAACCAAACTGATGAAAGATTCAAACACAGTCTAACATGGAAGCTGCAGTAGTTATCTTTGAAATATAGGAAGGCTCACTTTGAGAACAGATGTTTCCACTTCAATGAGCTTTTATTTTTATATACAAAAATAGAACTATACACATATGTATATAAGTAAATCCAAAAAAGACTCTAATTTCTTTTCTCATAAGAATTGGATAGGAGGAGTTTCAGCATTGATCTCAGGTAGCGGTTCTGATCCAGGATCTTAAAATTCCACAGAACTGTGGTAACTCCAATGTACAACGAACACCTTTGTATATGACGTTAATAAAATAGAAAATAACACAAAATAAGTTGTTCCTTAAATCTGGGTGCACTTGTGCATAAAAGAATAGATGCATGAAATGAATTGTATTTCTTAACCATTAGGAATTAACACCTATTTCAGAACAGACACATAAACTTCATGTACTTTCCTAAAAATAGAAGTGAACAAAGTTTTAAAGATCTACCAGAAATAAGAAAGAAAAGACTGAGATAGTCCTCTGATAGTAACTTACCATGACAATTTCCCTTCCCTCCAATAAAGTTTTGATGCTTTTTATATTCTATTAAATACTTACAGAGGTAGCATTTTGGTAGCCTAGTGATGAAGGGAATCATGTCACATAGAGTGCTCGTAATACTGGCTTTGCTCATACATTATAATAAAAATACCTAGTGTGACACATTATAGGGGTTACTGCTGCAATACACCCAGAAGTGGCATAACTTCAGATCGAAGTGAGTAAAAGTAGTCTTTACGTATGCATGAATGCAGCCACCTTGCCACACATGTGGGTCTCCAGCCACTCTGGACTGCCATTTTTCGGTACAGTCTCCATAGTTTTACATTTTCTTTAAAACAAAGACTGAAGCTGAGTATCCGTCATCCCCAAGATACACACATACACTTCTACAAACAATGTGAATATGATCCCATACATAATAAGAGAAGTTGCTTATTTGTAATGGAGTGAAGTTACATGAAAGGTTTCTATCTATGAAAAGGCACATGCTCATATTTTATTTGCTATTCAAAGTGATCTTTAAACAAAAATTCTGCCCACAGTTAACTCTCTCCCAACTGTGCCATTAGACCACAAGCACATGGAAGTCCTTTTTCCATTCCATGCTAGCCACAATCAAAACTGTCAATGTTAATAACCCGTAAGCAGAATAACAAGTCTTTAAAGTTTTAGGTTTTGAAAAGTAAGCTACCAAACCCCTGAACTCCTCTATCAATCCTGTATGCAATGCACTGAAATTTATCACATTCCTAAAAAGAAACTGCATTTTGAGAGCATAAGGGTGAGTCCATATGAACGGTGATGGACTTAAAATTCAACTGCACATTTAGAGAGTGAAAGGACATGTTTTACAATGAGTAATTTTACTTGTATATAGCGATTTCTTTTTGGTATTAGGGTTGGGATCAACCAAGTGCCAAGACAAAATAAGATAAAGAAACAAGTCTGCCATATACTTTAGATGAAAGCTTATACAAAGATCGTCCATTTCCAGCTGCCTAACCTTTGAATTGCACAATGAGAAATGCTTGAATGTGAATGGATTGCACTTGCTTTTAGAGCTAATGATAAATAACTGCATTACAAACACAGTTTCTGACAGACTGATCTAGCAGTTAATCTTTGTGCTGCTAACATTTTTTAGTCCCATGCAATAGCACATACAGTACCTTGCTACAAAAGGTTCTAGGCAGCTCTAAATTTTTTTGAGTATTCATTTCTCAATTTATCTACTGCTCTATAACAAACAAGCTTATCCTCAGAATTGGTTCAATATATGCATTAAGAAAATAAAACCAAAATGTGCTTACCTGTTGAAACTGGCTGGCTAGCTCCATCAAACAACAGATCAACCAGGTCATTAGATGACTTGCTGCCAGAGGATACAGAAGCCTGAAGAAGAAATTACACAATAGATCTCATCTCATGATGTTGTCACTCATCTTAAGTGACTTTGAGAAGTTTTCTGGTTTTTTGGATTTTTTTTTGGTTTTATTTTGCTTTGGAGAGATGGCAGATTTGTCTTTGAATCCAACGATCACCAGAACATGGCTAAATTTAAAATCAAATATCGAAAAGCTAGTGGCCTAGATTTTTTTCTATGATAACTGAAGAATTTGATAACTTTTCAATAAGCATGCAGGTTCAGAGAATCCTTCACACTTCAGGCCAAGATTTTCTCTTTGCTTTCCTGAAGAGAGTAAAAATGGTAATGACTATATTTTAAAAATTCTACTTCTTAAAGAAATCACAAAATTAATTATAATTAAATTGTTCCACAGCCTTTGAAAACCCCAACTAAACATTTTTGATAAAATAGTTCCCTTGAAGTCTGCATAACAAAAATGCTACCGTGAACTAGAAATTGTCTCAGAGCTTAGAAGGAAACAGTTCCAAAATCATGTTTTACTGTGCTCTCCTGCTGTCTCACCTTTGCTGTAGGCTGTGCAGCATGAGCAGCGACATTCTGTTCTGGACTTGCCTTATCCCCTGTATAATGTGCCGCTGCTCCCAAGTCAATGGTTTTTGAAGGATTTGCCGTGCGTTTGTGTCTGGTGGTAGTAGTTTCTGTAGCTTGTGTAATATGAATGTGTTTCGTTGTCACAGTCTCCTCTTCATCTTTAAATTCAGCTTTGGGAGATTTACCTCTTCTTGATTTTTCCTCATCACTGTCACTAGAAAAACAAGAGTGATAGAATACCATTTGTGATAGACTTCTCGGTTACTTAAGCGGACATCTGGCTTAAGCCACAAGAGTTTTGGTTACTGAAGTTCCTTGTAGCAATGGTTCATAATAAAAATACAGCTTCTTCCTACATTTGAGAAAGAAAATGTTTTACCCTTACATAATGCATCTACCTAACACAGCATTGCACCTGTTGCACAAAAGTGGTGAAGGAAAGCAAGTTATTTTGTTAAACATTAACTGCAAGTCCACAGCAGAGGATAATAGGAAACCAGTGTTTATAATCCAGTACATTTAATTACCTTCTGACAGGAACTCCCACACACATTATGTAACACTTCAGCAACAAAAAGTTAAGTTAGCAGATCTGCTCAGTACTTATACCAAGAGACAGAAAGCAGTGAACCAAATACAGGTACTATCTTTCAGATTTCAAGAATTCCATTCCTATTTTCAGTTCATTTCCCCTTCCAGAGAAACAAGCTTTTACATTCTTTAAAATGTTTGTGAAAGAAGAATGTTTACAGAATTATGCAATATAATGATACTGTTCATTTTCTATCAGAGAACACACATTTATTCTTAAAATGTAAAAGAACAAAAGTGTCACCATTTTAGGTGAAAACTTTAGATGTCACTGCATAATATTTGTTTAATCTGCTACATTTTCTACTTTTATATTTTAAGTCTTTCACAAACAAATTGCCCTGCACCAACAGTCATGTTGCCTGTTACCATCAAAATAAGATTGGTACATAACAGTGAAAATTGCTGTGGAGAAAGCTTAAATATATTGAAAAGTATTTTGAAATAGTAATTCCCTTAGCAACTTAGCTGAAAGTAGAAAGTTTTTATATTTTAATAATGCATTAGAATACTACAACTGCAAAGTTTAAGAAAGGCTGTCCCCTTGTCAGTGGGAATATGACAGTAACTGCACTATACTCTGGAGGGGAGCCTTTGTTCTCTGTTAACAATAGTGGGTTTTTTGGAATACATTGCATGTGTCATTTCCTCTATGCGTATTACCTACTCACCACTGGGGATGGCTCAATTCATTAAGATCACTGAATATAAATGCTCACTTCCTTTTTTTTAAAACAACAACATCACAGCTGCTGGCCAACCTAGCAACTACTGGCATTTGCTTAAGCCAGCCTTACACAGACATGTGAGCTCAAATGGCATCACCCAACCTCATCCTTCCAGGGCACTTCAACCCTGACTTCCAACAGCAGGCATACAGTTCCAGTTCTGGATTTCTGCAGGTAACCCACCTACGTGCACAAATAGAGAGGGGACCACTAACTACATTTTCATTTACAGAGGATTTTAACATAAGCCCCCAGAGAAGACTGATCGGCATATTAGCATGGTATACATGGTACATCCATCCTAAAAGCCTCAGAGGAGTGTGGATGATGTTGTCTTTCATATGCGTGTTGAAAGTACCTAAGACCAGGACAACCACAGCTGAGGTTCAGTCTCTTAAAACCTGCTGCAATGTATTTCTTGTCATCACAACAGAGTCCACCTAGTCCACATACACATTCTGTGGGTTGAGGAAGTGACTGACAGCCACCAAAATCTGATCAATGGAGCTATTGCTACAGAACTGGTAGAGCTCTGTCTCGCTAATGTAAGAATAAAAAAAAGAGTCAGTCTTTGGTGATCTACAGCAAAATAAATGTCTAAAAAGCTTTGAGAAAAGAAACTAAACATATACGCCAGAAAGCAGGACAAATATTACAATACTCAATTTACTATGACAACCGGTACTGCTTCCAAACTGTCTCAGGAGATCTAATGGACACATTAGCAAAAAAAAGAATGTCCCTTTTAAGTGTACTTACTGTGCTCAGGATAGTAAAATTGCAGTGCTTCACCTGAGAATTGCAGAACGAACTTAAAATTTTAAATTATAGCTAGCATTGTACCAAATAATTAAAAAAAAAATCTGCAAAGGAAGTACATGGTTGCAATTTCCAGAAATCAAAGCATGGATACATGCTCTTTCTTTGCCTTAAGGTTTTTGTGGTGTGCGTTTGTTTGTGGGTTTTTTTTTTTTTAATATTCTTCAAGGCAATAAAAATAGCTTACTAATACTTTAAGACTATCTGAATTATACCCTACTACAAAGTAATCGTTTACATGGAAGTTACCTTTAAACATGGCTGTTGCATCCTTTTATAGGTGTACTAAAAGTTTTGCTTCCTATTTTGTTACCTGCATGAACTTTTCTGTGGAGAAACAAGGATTGACAGTTTTAAGAGTTCTTATGAAAAAAAGTATAGTGTTTCAGAAGAACCTCTGTATATCTGCAGGTAATTCAGAAAATAGAACTTCAGCGTACAAGGCTAGACTCAGGGCAGCAATTGGTTTATTTGCCTAAGACCTAAGAAGTAACCAGCACTATGAAAGAAAAACAGAGGTTTTCCACTCCATGAGGTATTGTTTCTGGTCTTCTCTGGTTCCAAGGGAATATATTATTGGAAAAAATAATTCAACCCCACCACACCCCCCCAGCAGTACTAACACTTTTCTTCTAAAGAAAAAAAAAGCAGACTAGGCTTGTCCAGAGTTAGCTGTGCAAACTGCAGTTTCACTGAAATATACCGTAAATTCAAGCCAGCCATATCACAGGTTAAATTCTTAGTCCCTTCAAGCACTTCTTTTCTTCTATGCAAACTAGTAGCTTTGCAAATAGAGTCAGAAACCCAGAAGTTTGACCAAGTCCTTCTGGTGTGTATACTGGAGGTAAAGATCGTATCATCCAAATTCCATTAACCACTGTGATGATGTGTAAGTCACAAAGACCTTTATTGGTTTTACAGTACTAAAGTAATAATGATTTATAAAGCTATTAGGATAGAAACAATAGAACATACAACAGCATATTTGCCAGCTGAGAGAGTATCACGATTTAGTCACTTTTCCAAGCGAAATAGCAACTTAATTCAATGTTGTTATATAGCAGCAGGCTACAAATAACCTAGTAAATTTTTGGAGGCTTCTTTTGTGTTTTTAGGAGAAAAAAAAAGTAAAAAAATTGCTGAAGTGTGAAAACACAGAAATGCATTTAAGAGAGAATGTTATGTTGTCATGAGCTTAAGACATGATAATTAAAATTTCATGCTTCTTTCAGTTTCAATATTTAAATACAGTATTCTGTTAATACAACATGAGTTATAAGGTTTGTATTTACAGTATCTTTAAGTATAAATAGACAGACATTCTATAACCTTGAGTTCAGTCTTCTTAGATCCTTTGATGTCTTCTGTAGGAAGAAACCCCTTCATTTCAACACTCTGATAAAATACCCTCTGTGTTGTCTAATCACCATGCCAAGAGAAGCCAAAAGGAAATTTCAGGCTAGCAGCTGAAGCAATGTTAGAGAAGCCATACTGCTGCAACCTGGACGACTCCTTATAGCAGGATAACCTGCAACTATCAAACTGGTTTTGCTCATGTATGGCCCCAAAAAATCCTCCTTTTATTTCACGTCCTGAGTTCACTACTTTCATAAATTTCAAGAGAAATACTACACCTGATATTTAACAAAAAACAGAAGAAAAAAAAAATAAGGGACAAGGGTTACAAGAGCAAAACAAAAATCAAAAATGCAGTATTAGCCAGAGAAAAAGATCAGTGTAACTTGGGGTAGAGATGTACAGTAGAGAATTTCCCAAAATAAGCTGCTTTTGATAAAGATTAGACTGCAGAAAGGACTGTCTAAAACACTGGAAGGTGGAAGACTTGATACTAGCACAAGTAAGAGACCAGGAGCCATTCAGAAATAAAGCAAGAAATAAGATTTAAAAAAATGTTCACTGTACATCCTCTACATGAAATGTGGATAGTGAGTTGTACAGATGTCATGTAACAAGTTGCTTTTGAAAGGTAAGTACAGAAAAGCACACAGCAATATACCATTGTTAAATTTGAAATTGTTTACTTTTCTTTTGATCCCTTCCCTTTGTAGTCTATTGATAGTAAGTTCTAAGAGGGAACCCTGATGTGTGCAAAGAATATCAGTTTTATGATTTATTAATGCCTTCGCAAGACCACCATACTGCCTTTTTCTCAGAAATGCTATCATTATAATTATTTGTTTCTGTGCAAAGTTGCTTGAATTTTGTAATATACACATATATGTGTATTCTTATACACATATAAAAATATGTGTGTGACTGTATCTGAAGATATTCCTGTAAAAAATATTGATCAAATCTCAGTCAAATTTGAATTTTAAGTTGTTTCCCAAAAGGGAATTATTTCAATATACTTAAGCACTTTCTCTACAGCAATTTCAGATTCTGTTAAGTATGAATTTGATCTCCAGATAATAAAATTCAATGCACCTGTTGAAGTGTGATGTATGTAAAGTTCTTTCTGCAGGCAAAGCAGGGTACGTTTTCTTCCTTACTGAAAAAGTTAATGGCCACACGTAAAATGCAACAAGTTCATTGAGAATGTTCAACTGAAATTGATTTATTTTCTTTCCCTTTAAGTCACTTGCAGTCTGTTCTTCCTGAGATCAGCTCAGGAAAGAAGCACTATGTCAAGGTAAGCCTAAGCAACTTTACATCTCCCTCTTCTTTGGGACTTCAGCATTTAGAGCAACTGTAGCATTAAATGGCAGCCTCCAGTATATCGGTGCAACAAGACCACTGAATTGGTGAGACAAGGAAAAGCTTAGGAAATTTCAGCCAAATTCCCTGCTCTGCCAGCAGCTAAGCTAGGGACAGTAACAGAAGGCAGCCAAGAGCAGTTAACTATTGACAGAGCTACATTATTCCCTAAGGCCAGCGAGAGCTGCATAAGAAGTCTAGGAAGCAGATACTGAACCCAAGCATGCTTCCATACAGACAAAAAGAATGACAGATTATTGTAATTAATAATCAGTAATGTCAAAAAGCTTTATAATAACAAATTCACAGAATGAATTAATGTTAAAACAACTCCAGTACCTGCACCTTTCTGGAGAGTCTTCTCTATCTTTCCTTCGGAACTTGCTGATAGTATCATCGATCGTGCTTCCAATTTTGTCACTTAGCTCACCTAACTTATCACTGAACGGAAAAGCTGGTTTTTTATCCCATTCTTCATCCCATTTTGACTTGGGCTCAGGATCGTATCTTTCACCTGTGTAAGGCATTAAAATAAGAAATACTAAAGATAACAGGAAAAAAAAAAAGCCTGAGGTCTTTCTGGAATCACTCTCAAGCCCCCCTGCCCTACATACATAAACCTTACAAGTTTTCAAAGCAAACTAAAAGCTCCCACAGTGCTGAATCAACACTATTACAGCAAGGCACAGCATGTAATGCCAATCATTAAGTGGCAGAAATGCAGATTCAAAGACTTTTGTTTATGACAACGACATAATCTTAATGCACTGCACAGCACATCAGGATACTGTTGGACACTGCTGGAGAAGCACAAGAGGCACAATTAACCCCAGCTGCATAAGCACCTTATCAGAAGTGGGACCTGCCAGTTTTGTAACAGTTACTTAATGCATGACATTCCATTCTTGGCCAAGTTGTGTGCTCAGAGGTAAACCAATGTGGATTTTTTTTATACATTGACATTCATGAACACATAAAAGCATAGTACCAAAATACTGAAAGACACAAGTGTGCGATGTATGATAACTTTGTGTTCTCTTTTCCAGACTTAGTGATTAAAAAAACCTTTTAAAGAGATGAAAAAAGAAGAGGCAGTAAATCAACTCACCTTTTCAGTAGCCACCGAGTACCCTGAACACCTTTACTAAACACTATTATCAAGATTCAAAAACATTTTTTTTCTAATCAAGTAGTCAAGACCTCCATACTGGTATCTTAGCTTACAAACAGCTGACACTTACTTGAAATAAGTACATTTGCTGTACAATCTCATTAAGAAAGTTTAAAAAACTTAAGCCTGGGTTTATTTATACATACCCAGCCAACTTGAGTTTTAATTAAAAGAAAAACCAACACTTACATTTTAACAAAGACTTAAACTATCAGAAGCACAGCACACTTTACTAACTTGTATTGTGATCTTGTATCAGACCTTCTGCTGAAAATACAGGGTCTATAAAACAACCCAATATAGCTCAGGTTCTAGACAACACTTTTAGACAAACATTTTATATTTTGTACCATCACACACATGAAACAAGTCATTGTTTTGTACCACTGAAAAATGTGAAACACTAGTTAAATTTTTTTACCTAAGCTGCGTAAAACTGAGTAGCAGAAAGGAAGAATGGTGAAAAATTCATTACTTCAAGTCACATACAAATGATATTGTAGCTCAGGTAATGTTCGAGATGTATTCAATTAAACCATTTTTAATAAAAAGAAAATTATGGATTCCAGCACTACAAGGTGCAAAATTTGAGTTATATCTGTCCAATAATATAATATACCAGAGGATGTATTTTCTTACTGAAGGGCTAAGTGCAAGTCTCCAGCGATATTTGTTTAGATCCATAAAGGATAGACAAACTTTTTCAAAGTAGAGAACCTGTTACAAATCAGTGAGATACTCAGTGAGATCTTTATCATTGAAAAATGAGAAATTGCTAAGAAATGTACTACTGTTAAATTTTGCAGGAGAATAAAATGGTCCTATTTCAGTTTATGTCAGGTTCTCAAGGACTTTAACGTAGATTCCATTAGAAGGTTTCCTTGTGCAATAGGAATTTTAAAATAAAAAAAAAACCTCAAGAGCTTGATATTTTCAGGATGAAAAGAATGAAGGAAAACTCTGAAAACACAAGAATCTCTTAGATTAGAAGGCTGACCTGGGAAAAAGTTTTGTTTGTGCTGCTAGAAAGGGCTTTTTTTTTTACTGTACTGAACAAATGACAGGATAATTAAAAATCCTTTACCATAAAAATGAAATACAAGACAAAGGAGATAGTTCTTTAAATTAAAAAACTTCAATGATAACTAAAGAGCATCTAGAGAAAGACTTCTACCCAGCACACAGGGATAGATCACGACTCTGTACAGAGCAAGTCAAAAGATAAGCTCAGTGAAAGAACAGAGGGACATGTACTTAAAGTACAAATGCAGTGACTCATAAGTATTTCCTAAAAAGAGAATCACCAGAATTCCAAGCAGGTAGCAAAAGCCTAAAAGAATATAATAAAACAAGACATATCCCGCCATGGAGATAGAGATTTTCAACTACTCTGCATATGAAGAAAAGGGAGATTGGAGGAACATGAATAAGTAACCTGTTAAAAACAGAAGAGAGTTAATCTAAGTTTAAGGCTTACAGTGAAGAGGAGTAAAAAAAACATACATAGCACCAGAGACAGACAGGTGAAGTTAAAGTCCTGCACAGTTGCTACTCAGATCTTACACCAAAGCCTTCTCTCGGAGAAGTCATTGACCCTAGCAAACCAGAGCCTTGTGCCATTGTGACTTTGGGATTTATCCCTTAATAAAAGTGGCCAAGGGTTTACCCAGGCCAAAGAAAACTCAGATAAACACCTCAAGACTGACAGCTGGATCATGGATGACATGCTCAGATACATCACATATAAAAGCCAGTTCAAGCTCAGATCCCTACTACACATTATGGCAGGGACTGGGGAGCAAGGAAAAAGCTGCATGCTTGGCCTTGATAAGCAAAACAGTACTGGTTGCGTGCCTTTAAACAAGGCTAGAGAAAACTGTGTCCTCTCTAAACAAAGACAAGCTGATGGCAAGACACCCTCTAAGGCCAAGATCTCACAAACACACTATGCTGAACATGCAAATAGTCTGACAGAACTCATCGCACACATGAAGAACATCAGTCACCTCAGCAAAATGGGTGATTTCTAGAAGCAAGGGTTCATCACTCTACCTGTCAACAGCATTCCGATAAGGTTTTTTTTGTGTGTTTTTTTTTGTTTGTGTGTATGTTTTTATTTAAAAGACCTTAGTAATGAAGGTCCTATTGCAAATACCAGACCTAACTGGATATAGGACCGGCACCTTCGTGCAACAATGGCCAAGATTCATGATGGTCGGACGTTTTAATTTTCGGAATTTTGATTTTTCGAAAATCTGATGGGAGGTTTTCTTTTTTATTTTTTTTATGAGGGAGCAGATGACCAAGTGACCCTTCACACTCATCTTTTTTTTTAAATATACATACTTTAAATATAATATCTGTTATTTTTTTAACAAAAAGTTTAGAGTCTTCTTTCTGGTGTTAACTATGACCTTTCACTGGCAGTTACAATTCCCTAGGATTTAGGGATGAGCACTGGTGCACCAAATTTCCAGCCTGCATATTGGTCTGCTGTGCAACCAACATCCAGCTGCAAGCTTAGTAATGTCTACACAAAGCAAATTTGGTATTACCTCTAGGAGCTCTCCTTCAAAAAGCACATGGGACCTATAGTACTAATCAAATAAGATTTTAAAAACACACAAACTGAGACAGTAACAACTATATTGGTAAACTCCTGAAATATAAAGTCCATTACTTACAAGGTACTTAGTGTATATATTTAAAGTCAGACCTGACAGACAGAATCCATATAGATAATCCACAGATACTTTCAAGTGTCCACACAGTATTACCTGGGAAACCAAAAGGTCTAATGGCATATAATATCTACACTGTTTCACCCAAACAGTATTACTGCCCTAAAAGCCCTAACCCAAATTAACCACTGGTTCGAAAGGAGGTTGGCAGGAGTAGGTGAAGCAATTCTTGTGCTGTGGTGGGTGGAAGTTATCATCACTTATTTTTTTTTAATTAAAGACTGACTAAGAAACCCTGACTTTCAAGGGTATTTATTTATCTACTTCTGCTACATCAACATTCATTTCACAAGGAGACTCTGCCTTTGGATAAAAACAAGACAGCTAAGTTATAGCCAAGCCAATGTATTAATGTCATTTGTATAAGTTTCTGGTTAGTTATCTAAAAAAGACTAACTTTAAAAAAATCTTTAAGTAATTCATTTAGATTTATATGTGGGGGAAAACGTGCAAGATTTTTTAAAATAACAACACTGACAGTTAAAGAAATATAAAGAAAAAGCATCTAAAGGAGCATCTTAGAAATTCCTTAAGTTATCTGTGTTATCTAAGCCAAGCTAAAAGTCGAGATTGTCAATCCTTGACCAAGAAAGCCTAGTACTCACTGTATCTGAACCCTCCAACACTGTCCGAAGAAACCCCGATGTATTTGTCTTTGTTCTTCTTTGCTTTCTTCCTCTCTTCCCGGAGTCGATCATCATCTTGAGCAAATTCAACCATTTCTTTTACCTTCTGGCGTATGTTTATACCTTGGTCTTTGCCATTTTCATCTGTATAGGCAAGGCAGAATAGAGACGATGGATGGAAGAGGGGGAAAAAGGAAAAAAAAAAAATCAGAGGCAGCAATACTGAACATCAAACTGGTAAGAAAATTTGAATTATGAACACAGCCGTCAGAGAAAGATCTTATGGCTGCTAAGGTCCATTGCATTTTTTTAAAGGGACCAAATATTTTGTTTCACCATAAATTTTCATCCTTAGATAAATGATAGTTTTCACTGAACGGTGTATTTACAAACATCTAACTGCTGCTGAAACATTGGAAAGATTAACAAAGACTGAGACAGAAATTACATTTGCCACTTGAGCAATTTTAACCCTTCAAAATATAACCCCTTTTCCTCAGTCTTTTTAGTATAGGTTTTGCAAGTTTAAGTGCAAGAACTCAGTCTTATTGCAAAAGTGAATTTTTGAAAATTGCTTTCAGTTGGGATGTACTACAAGCTAAACGTGCTCCTCTCACAGCCTTTTTCACATTCAAAACACACACTGGCCTTGCTGCCTTTGCACTGTAAATATTATTTGGTGGGAGGAAAAAACCCCAGCTTCAAACAGATGTGTGTGTTTTGGAGCTCTAACCTTTTCTTCCCATATGATTAAAGCTATTCCTTTACGGACACCACAGGGGACCAGTCTCTAGTGCATATTTTAATATAAACCCGAACACTCATGTTGTGTTGGTTCTGTTGTTATTAGCCAGTCTTTTCTGCAAGTTCTTGTCTTCACTAATTAATACTCTAGGGTCCCACGTCTTGGATTCTGCACTCTTCACACAACTGGCAACAGTCACATTCTAATTAGACTGGGGAAGCTTCTAAGCTGGTTCAGGTGACTGACAACTCCAACTACTGTTTTAATTTGCTTATAAGATTTTTCTATTGCTCACCTACAAAGTGGTAATTTTCCAGGGATCGCAAATCATAAATGTGTTCTCTGGCACTTGTAACAACACGCTCTGATCCATTCCTTATGAGGTAAGCTAGGAGCAGCAAAGACTATAAAAATACAAAGCACCTTATGATTGCATGAACAAAAGCTCTATCTTTTTTCTTTAAAAAAAAAGGCAATAGAAAACCAATCCTACTCCTTTCCCCAAATTAGGAAGTAATAAGACTTTCCCCCCTTTTAAATAAATGCTTATTATATGGGTTCACACAGAAAAAACACAATGTTTTCCCCACATTCACCTTTGCTCTTTAGAATATCAAAACTGTATTTGTCAAACTAATTTGTTATTACTAAATTATAAGTAGTTACCTTCATTAGCTACTGCTTATTTTAAAAGACAGCAGTAGCAATTTAAGAGAAAAAGTTAACCCTGCTAAATGAAGCATTTTCTTTCGCCTTTTTAGTTCAGTTTTCCAATGGTTTTCACTGAAAAGTAACTCCTACAGAAATTGAAGAAGCCTTCTGCAGGATGCAATCAACATACAGAATTGCATGTCAGGACAATTTTAAACAAGCCCCAAAACAAATGAAGTTTAAGTAGTACTTTAACCACAATTTTTTATGTTGAAGATTTCTACCCAGAAAAAAAATTAATGCATTTTCTCCAAAGTAGTGCCTTTATCAGCTAAAACTATCATTATATTTCAACTATCCAAACCTGATAAGCAATTCCAAGACAGTCTTTATAACATTAAGTAGCTATGTGTGATAGCATTAAATATTAATTTATATTGTACTTCAGGGAAAACAATTACTATGAATACAAAACATCAAGCACCTGTGAAATGCACAAACCATGCCTTAGAATTAATTCTGTCTTTTTACAATCCTGGCATCAAGAAAAACAAAATATAAGCTAGTCTAATACATCAGTTCTAAAAAAATGAGGTTATATTTGCATAATTCAGTGAACACTGAACAACACTTTAAGTGCAGCATGATATAATCTTGAGCAAAAAGTTTCTGTACCATGCTAATTAGCCAAAGACAAGAAAAATGCAAATGATTCAGTTCTTTTTCCAAAACACAAGTAGGACATAAAAGCCTCATATGATAAGATATGCAAGAAAATTTGGTCCACTCAAAGCTAAACTACAATTTTTAGATAATTATGAATTGGCAAAAAATTAAGATGAGTTTCTGTCACCGTTTAAGGCTGGGTCAGCACTTAAAATGGAAAACGCCCTGGTTTGGCTAAAACAGCACTGTTATTTCAGGAATCCTTGAATTCCTTTAAAAACATTTTCCTGATAGCACAGTAACTTATCATCTACTTCTAATGGAGCAATATAACAACTCCTTTGTGTAGATTCAAAATGTGAATGCTACTCCAACACTTGAATATCAGCAAAATGTAATTGCTCTATTATGTTTATTAAGTAGCATTTTAGACACTTCTAAAATCAGAAATCTTGGGTTTTTTCCATATACAGCATTTGAAAGACATCACTTTTTTTTTTGCTAGTGGAGTATGTGGTATAGCAGTATCTAAACAAGACACTACACCAGAATCTTATACTAGCAATAAGCATTATGTCTTTCATAGGCCAACACAAAGTCTTGAACACTTCCAGTTCATTTGCATACACACCTTATAAACTCTCCTCCAGTTCTTTTTATTGTCTTTCAGCATTCGAGTCCAAAGCATGTTCATAAGTTCTGGAAACTGTTCATACATAAACGTAGCCCTAAAGAATTAAACAAAAGGAGTAAAGAAGTTTTATTCTCTTCTCCGTGGCTTGCCACAATAGCTTGTTAAGACATAGGGCTGACAGTAGATGGCAGGCTTGATCTAAGCCCATTCACATTTGATGACATTACAAGTGAAAAAGCTACCCCTATTTCTTACTCATACAGAAGTAATTTACATACCAGTACTACAAAAGAAAAAAGTAATTCTAAAAATCTGTAGCAGTAAAAGAACCTTCAGTAATTTATAACAACAATAATGTTTAACATGAATACCCTAATAACCACTGCAACTAGTCAAACATGCAACTTCCAAGCTCATTTTAACAGAAAAAAATTCAAGGAAGAATTTGACATGTTTGGCTCCACTTGGAAAAGTCACAAGAAAGCAGTCTGAAAATAAACACTCCAAAAAAAAAAGTCAGATACATTGAAAGAATGGTAAGGCTACATGAATAAAAAGCAAGAATTTAAAAAATACTTTGACTTCATTTTTTGTTTCACAGTTTTCAATACATTATAAGATTACGCATTAAAAAAATAAGACTTGATTTACAACAAATTTTCAGCATTATCAGTCAGAATATTGCAGAGTTGGTTTGGCAGCAAATATCACATTCCCATACGAAATGCACCTTTCTTCATCACCGAGGCAAATTATCACTTACTTGGCAATCTCTCCCATGAGTTGCCCCGAAGGTCCCCATGGATCATCATTGGTTGCTTCTCGAACCTTAGACTCTATTTCTGAATAATTCATAACCACATTGGTGCTGCAAAGGAAAAAAATTAACACACATGAAGATTAGCATCAAAACTGAGAAAGACATGAAAACTTAATAATGACACTAGTGTGTATCTCACTTAATGAGATACCTCTACAGGGTGGGAAAGAAAACATCTTTAGTGCAGAAGTTACCCTGAGGACACTATACAACACATTTAAGTTATCTTTAAGAAGGTTTTACTATTCTATTAGTCTTCAAGAATACATACGAAAAACTAGGGATTACATTACAGCTGGATTCAGTCCAATAAAAAATGGCTTTTGGTTAAATTAAAATCCAAACTGAACCACTAGAGTCAAAGCTGATAGCTTCCCCAACTAGATATGGTTCCCTTACAGGTCTGTATGGTGTACAGTTATTTGCAAGAAGTTTTCAATGCAAGAGGCAGATTTATTTTTTTTTTGAATGATGAGTGCTAAAAGAGAAAGTCAAGAATATCAGTACCAAATAGGTGTTAATAAAAAAAAAATTAAAAAGAGTCATACAGAAGACTGAAGTAAGGGAGATGACATTCACTAGAAAGTCTGTTTCCTAGCTTGAATTTAAGGGAAAATAGCAAAAGAAGAAAAGCTGCAGAGCACTCTCTATCACGATTAAAGCCATGCAAATACTGTAAGGCGCTCAGGTAGTCTCTACGAGAGTTCACAGAGAGACAGTAACTTGGAAAAAGGAAGCAATTTTTCTATCTCTGTTATATTAAAAGTCAATACGTGATATTTTTTTCTTAAATTAATCTCTCAAACTGGTACCCTTCAACCATAAGCCCAGCAACCTCCTTTGTGCCCCTAAAAGCATCCAGATACATTTGATAACACAATGATTTTCCTTATATTTTAAGGTAAGCAAGAAGGCCCAAAACATCATTCATATGGAGAATGTTTGAAAAACAGCTCTCTAGTTATGGAGCCATATAGCACACAATAGCAATGAAAACTCCAGTAAAAAGAAACCTAATGGCCCCT
>NW_009633817.1:37314-59535 GCF_000690535.1 Cariama cristata
ACATACTTTGCAATGTATTTGAAATAACTTAGAAATCACATGTTTACACCTACTGTATCAAAAGTTTGAAAGTTTACTTAACTGTTAAAAGTACATCATACAACTGGTTTCAGAAGCTAAAAAAACCCCTGTGAGATGACTGCATTCAACACAAAATCCTATAAAGTCAAATTGATTAAACTGTAGGAAAGATCTAATGATCTTATAATACAATGTGGAGAAGGCATTTGCTGCTTCTCTGAACCTGAAAAGACCAGAAGAGGAAAAAAAAAAAAAAAATCAAGATGCTTAATAGTCATCCCTCTGTCCATGTAGGCATTGGCAGAAAGCACCATTCAAGCAATACCCATTCAATTTTATTTGGCATAAGGATAGCAAAGATCTTGGAACTGGGAGTTATAAACAGCAGAAACAAGTATGAGATCCCCTTAAGTCTGAAAGGGGATACAGAAGGTAATTGTTAAAACAGAATAAAATTCCTGGACTTAATCTTGGATTCTCAGCATGAGAATTCCAATTCTGATGTATGATTTTATTCAACTTTGTGTCTAAAGAGAGCATAAGCTACATGACTGAATAAATAATCAGCAAGCTAACAGAACTTATCTATATATTAAAAAAGCATGTAGGAACACAGCAGTAGTTATGAACAACAGCAATTAAGGTTTTACAAATTAATTTATGCTAAATGCACCTCAAGCTTCTGCTTCTGACATTCTCTTTACCATACACACAAATGTAAACTAATTCCATCTTCATTTCCCATATGTATGGAATATTTTAAAAACAAACAACAAACAAACAAAAAAAACCACAACAAAACACACCACCAGACACAACCCCAAAGCTACAGCTTCAGCACTTTGCAGCTTTCAGCACACTAGTTCCCTTGTCCAAAGCAAGGAAAGGCAGGGAGTTGAATGGAAAGGTTCTGTTTTTATAACCCCTCCTTAAGCGCTTGTTTGAGACACATGGAGAGTTGGAGGGAAGCATAAAATGAAGCATTTCCTTCATTTCTTAGAGCAAAGAATTTAAGAATGGAAAATGCATGAAAAGATGCAAACTTACTGAAAAAAAAAAATGCCAGCATTAGCTATGAAGAGCTCAAAGTGCATGGCTAAAGCAGCATCAGGGTTGAAAGGGGAAAACAGAAGGAAAGCAAGGGAAATTAAGTAATGCCAAAAGAAAGAAGGTGCAGTTAAACCTCTCTAAGTACAGAAACACGCTCTGTTTCTAAAACCCTCCTGCAGTAAAGTTATTGTTCTCAGCAACTAGGAGAAAGCTCTTTTATAAATGCCAAGATGAGATCTAATGGCACAAAGCGTTCCAAAACAAAGTATCTTTAAGCCGCATTTAATTCAGCAACAGATGTAAACTTCAAGAAAAAAAACTGTTGTATATTTTGGCATCATTCCAGGTCACTTAAAAATAACCATTTCTAAAAAGGTGGAAATACAGTTTTATTCTTCCTTTCCCATGTTTTCTATGGCCCTCATTCTGTGCCCTACCCATGATTCCTGTGACCTTTGCAACAAAAAAATAATTTACGTCCAGATGTGAAGGGAAAAAGTGACTAGCTTGATTGCCAAGACTTCCTGTGATTGATATAAATTTAATATCCGAGGACACTTTCAGACACCAGAGGGGGCTCTCTGATTAGTTTATACTGGGCAGCTTCCAGGGAACCGTGCTGGATTGAATGGACACAGTCTGCTTTGCAAACAAATGGACATACAACAGTCAAGACTGACAGAAACTATCTTTGCAGTCAGTGTTTAAAACACCCTAATATCCGCAAGACTACATTTGGATTTACCCCCAAATCATTAATTCAAATCCTGCACAACTGGAATCTTGTGACAAGCGCATTTACAGAAGCTTTTGACATGGACAAAGACATTAAAACACAAGAATTGTATTTTGCAAGTTGCATCCAAAATTCAGGCACAGCAAACAAATGAGTTGACATTAACATTACAAACTGCTGCATTCTTTTCTGTTTGTGTCTTACATTTCTTTTAAGTCTACTAAATCAGACTAATGTCAACAGACGATTTTTACTCTTTATTGTACCCCTTTGAAAGTATTTCAGAACTGTTTCTTTTAAAAAACCAAAACCATTCAGAAAAGCCAAGAGATGGCACTGTCACATCTCTATGAAACAGCACGCTCGGTGACTGTGAGCACAGTGTCAGCTTTTAATTTCTTGCAAGAGAACACTCAACTTTAAACATTTGCATCTACAATTTATAGCAACACTGAATACGTATTTCAGGTCTGAGACTAAATTCCTCCATGTGAATAAACGAACATTGCTAGTGAAAAGTCAGTGGGTAATAGTTAAAAATATCTGATCATCTCTGCATCAGACAATAAGACACACTTCCTCTTGAAAAAATAAAGTTTTGCATGCATTTTATAAACTACATTTTAACATATTTTGAAACCAAATAGATGTACCATACATGAAATACACCCAAAATACTTTGTCCACAATTTTGTCTGCATTTTTCAAAGAAAAAAATCTTTCAAAGAATTCAACCAATTCAAATAGCTTCAAATTTTGTTCTAGGTTACATTTTGCGATTTGTAAATTTGAGATAAAGCCGTTATCTGGATCCAGGTGCCATATCCTATAGCATACTAAAAAAAAAAACCCAAACAGAAAATAAACAACATAGGGAGAGGAGAGGGACATGACAGGAAGTATTTCACATTCCTCAAATGTATAATTTGAGGTAAAAATAATGTTTAATTGGTGTTAGGGAGAGAAAGCAGACAAGCAAGAGGTTACAAGAAGCTCTCTGCCTACCCATATAAAACTAAAGGGATCAGAGAGCTACCAAGGTCCAGTCAAAAGTTTACCGAGTATCTGAGTATCTGCCACTTCAACCTTTACAGTTGCAACAGTCTGAAAAGCACTTTAGTTTTCAGGCATAAGAGAATAAAATTGCTAGATGTCTGAGATTGTTCTCTGAGCACTATTCTTTGAAACACAGAAATGAAAGATAACTTGTGGATGCATGAAAATAAAGCCTTACAGACTGAAGGAACGCTTCACAGAAGACATACAAAAAAGACATACATTAAGAGGGGTCCTGTCTTCCTCCTCCCTTATCAGCAGATACTGAATGTAACTCACAATTTGGACATAAATACACATGAACACCTGTGAGATTAATACACCTGCAGAAAACTTCTGTTTGTGTTTGATTTCAACATACTCCAGTATAAGGCTCCGATAGATGCATTTTGGCTACTCTCCTTGGCCTTCTGACCTTACATAGTAATACATGAACCAAGCTACTAATGTTCAGAAAGACACTATTAGTGAGGATGAAGCGTATCAGCGCTTGTTCAGTGTTCTTTCCATAAAATAATCACAAAATAAAGCCTTCTAGACTAGAAAAAAAGTTTTTTTAAATCACTTTTATGCCAGAGAAGTAAAATCATTGTATTTCCACCCCATATTCTATGAAAAAAAAAAATAATCACAACATCATGAATTGAAATGCTTGTTTCAGAGTGAGGATTTTTCATTGTTCAGGACCACAAGGTATTCTCTACAGATTCATATGCTGTAACTGAAGTCAGCTCAATTATCTGTTAGGAAATTATCAGCACTTATAAAATATTACACAACTGTAACTATACTGCTTCTAGTAATAGCTTCCAATTGGTAACATTACAACCAGCTTTGTTGTGCCTGAACTAATTATCCCACATCAATCACTGCTGGCTCCACACTGAAAAAACCTAATCCCTATCTCTCTATATCATATCCCTTGAACCAGGAACACTTTGGAAACATTGATGTGGGAAGACGAGGCCCTGAACATAGTCAGCAACAGAAATGGAAGGAGTCTCTTTTCTCAGCTAATTTCTACTCTAAAATTAACCACCAAACTCTAAGGTTAACCTTCAAACTTCATTTCATAACAATGATTTACATACACTATCAGTAAACCTGCTAAAGCAAAAGGTGCAACAATTTTTGTCTTTGTTCACTTGATTCAACACCAGTTAGAACCTTTGGATGCAGCATATAGCACTAGGAAGAGTAAATAGTTCAATGCCCACAGTCTTCCCAAAAGAACACCACACAGTTAGATATTTCCACTGCACGCTCCCAAACATCTCCTCTATCTTCCAGATTTTTTTGATGGTCAGTGATGTTCTGTTCCCTCATCACCCTGACAATACCTTCAAGTGCATGAAATTACAACTCAAAGGAAGCTTACAGTTCACCAGTAGATTTTGGGAGCAACGTTGTTTTGAAGCGAAGTATCCCTAAGCATTCATGAGGAAAGGTGTGGTAAGCTGTATCACACAAAGTTTCAGATCTTCAAATGACACATAAACTTAGCATTTCATATTAATGCTCAAATAGCAGCAGAGTCTTAAGCACGCAGAAACCTTTAAATAGCATGAGCATAGGAAACCTGCAATAGAGAAAATAAGTGCCACGAGAAAAGAAGGCATTTCTACATTAAAGGTAATGAAAGAATAATATCTATCCATCCATCCAGAATGGAATTTACTTTAAAACATATTAAGGAACCAGAAAGCCTAACAGATCTTAGTCAATGTTTCTGCACAAACTTAAAAGCCTTGAATATGCCCTGGGGCAAGAGTCAGACCACTCCATTAAAAGCATCGTTAGGATTAGAGTTGCTATTGATGTGGGTGGTGTCACTGAGGACACTAGTACAATTCTGGACATTAGATCCACAGAAGATTTGTGAAATGCCATGTCTAATCTTGTGAAAACTAAAATAAACAGAAGTCACAGAGAGGGTACATTACAACAGTTTCTTTATAGTGATGATAAAGCTATTGGATTGGACAGGGTAAGCCTAATTAGAAACACTTCTCAAACCTCTGGGAAGCTGCCCACTGTGCTGAGGGACCAAGCAGCAGGAACAAGAAACCTGGTTACACAGTTAAAAATTTTTCCAATGTATATTTCAAACCAATTACAATATCATGTATACATGGGACTCCTATGTGCATAATATTATGCCTTTAACTATTACTCCAAGGACATCACTGGATTATGCACCTTCTGTTTCCTTTTTTTAATTTTACAACTGGGAACACTAAAATACTGAAAGCTGATAGGAGAAACTTTCTACATTTTACCACCATTAACAGTTTCCAATGAGACACCACTCTGCAAATATCTGTTTAAAGACTAAGTACAAAAGAAAAAAAATCAAGCATTACACACATGTATGTCTATCATACATATAGTTTGAATATTAATGCTATTCAAACAAATAGTAACACTAAAGAAATTTTTTTTTTTAAAGAAAAAAATTAGTCTGTTAGAGGGGGAGGGATCTGGATGAACAGAGGACAACAGAAGCTCTGTTACTGTACAGCACTATGTACTATGGTACCAAAGGCTTGCAAGAAACAAGTATTTTAACCTTTTGTTATTTAAGGTGCCAAAACAGACACAACGTAATTTTATCTTTTAAATAACGACATGTTTAGCATTATCCTTTCAATAGGCAGTCTCATATACTAATACTTTAATCTCATTCTTTCTGTAATTTTGTCAGCAGCTGCTTTATTTTTAGAAAGTCTTCTCCACATTTCCTATGACTTTCACAGCGAATAAAAGCAAAGTAAACTTTAAATTTTGTCTATGACAGAACAGATGTTACTGACTCAGAATAAAATCTCATCACTTGGTGACATAGCAAAGGAGATTGTTACAGTAATATGTCTCTAAAATCCACATGGGCAAAACCCACTAAGAATACACTTGCACAGCTTTATGCTGTGCTTCTTGAATTTAAAAATGAACATGTTGCATTGTCCAACCAGAAAGGACCATAAATGGCATCTGAAAAATAAATAGTTAAGAAACCATTAAATTACAGCATAAGGAAAGTTTGCTTTAACTCTAACTGAATAAAGGAAGAATATATGCAGCTGGTTCATTTATTCACCTTGCATATCTCCATCTAAACATCACTATAATTTTTATGGAAAGGCACATAGATAACAATAAGAGTGCTTTCTCATACAGCTGGTTGTTACCAGCATAGTGGTAGCTTCAACACAAACCTCTGAAAAAAAGGCAACAACTTACATCTGGAGGCTGAGCTAATGCTCTGCTCCTACAGTTAAAGTGCTGGCTTTGTCTTCCAGCAGCTTATTTTCTCCTAACAGTTAGGTTGCTCCCTTTCAACTGAGAAGCTAGCAGTCTTCCGCTATAAGTCAAAATAGAGATCCACTACCTTTTGTTCATCTGATCCATGGTGCATGTTTTAGAAATATCATCTAAATGCAACAGCAGCAATTTATTTTCAGATTTCCCAAAAATCAGTACAAGGGCTGACAACTTAAGGCAAAAAAGGTGTATAACGTAGCCTTGATTTTACATGTTTGAGACTGCATCCATTTAAAAAAAAAATAATGAAGGAATGCACTACAAAATAATATGAGCAAAGTGAACATTCAACATCTGGAGAAGAGATAAGACAGACTCCCGTAACATTTTCACAATACAGTTATCTAAGAGACCCCCACCCACAGACACATGCATTTAAGATTAAGTCTCTGGAGGGGAGGGAACACACCATCTTATCCCCACCATTCAACTTCTATGAGTCATGCATCTAAACTATTTTTAGTATCTACATTAAAAGGTTCCTGTAAAGCAGGAGTGGAAATACATGGAAAGCTTTCTGAGAATGCTAAAAAGTTATTTTAATGTTAAATGATCCATTTTTAAACTGTGTGAAGAAGTTAGTTTCAACTACTGAGCATACGCAGTAAATAAAAAGAGCTACGCAACCTGAGTACAGTTGCTACAGAGGCTACATCCCCCCCACTCCCAGGTGTGGGAATCTTGGCATCCATTAAATTGTTAAGTAGTTTCCAGAAACATTTTTGCCAATAAAAAAAAAATCACTTAATACTTATCCATCTGGGCATGAAATAATTTCAACAGAACATTTCAACTGGTGAACTAAAAAAGAAACGATCCTGATCTGCACAGCACCACCTCCCAAACCACTAGGGGCCAGCACACCATGCAAGAAGCACCTCATAAAAAGGGGCATCCTATATTAACTCCACTTATTTCTGTTAGCATCGCTTCCTTCAGGCTCAGACGGATTAAAGCTGATCACTGGTCCAAATCTGTGTTTCAAGAAACTGAAAGGATTTAAGACAAAGTCAAACCAAAAGATGCATTTCAGCACCCGATTTCACTGCCCTGTGACAGTCTGTCACTACCTTAGAAAGCTCAATATGCAGACTGGTTCACAGGCAGAGGACAGAAAGAGAAGACATCATTTATCCCCCTGTTATCCCAAACAATATAATGGACTTTCAGGAGTTTATGCACCTAATGTTACTAACAATTATTCAGAGAAAAAGATATTAATTGGCTTCAAATTAAAGATGGTGCTGCTCTTCACCTCACTGAACTCGCATATTCGGTCTCAGTCAGCATCTCTCTCCTTCCTTGGTAAAGGCAAGCTAACTAAAAAACATGTAACAAACTTAATGCATTTTCATTTTGCTCCTGTCAGTAATGTCACTTTTGTTATAAAACATGCAGCTTAGATTTATAGCCTTACACATGAAACACATGGATACCAAATACGAAGCCAGCAGTCCACATTCAACGAAGAAACAGATGGGTACCCATCTGCCAAAATGCCTGGCGGAATACCTCAGGTTACACAGAGGTAACAGTGCAACATTAGCTGATACTTGACCATTTGAAGTTACTTATTTTTAAGTCACTCCTCAGAAGCATTACAAATATGACACCAGTCAATTTAGTACATGACTACCAGGTATTATTACAGACCTTCTATGCAAGTTGCAATTACGCTTTTTCTGACCAATGATATCATCTTCATTATGGTACAGTAGGATCTGAAATACATTTTCAGCTTTTCAAGTTAACAGTTTCATAATTTATGTGGCAGATGTGCAAGGCAAACTGCACAGAAAGAGATAAGCCAAGAAAAACATCCTGATGGCCACAAATGAATTACGACTTGTGGGAGGAAGGAACTATAAAGCTATTTCCTGCATCTTACAACTTCTAATCACAAAAGACTACCAAGTAAACAAGATAACCCAAAATTCACCACACACAAAAGAACAGTGACTTTAAGGATTAAATTGAAGCTTGTCACAGAGCACAGATCTCTCACTCATAGAAACCACCATTGCACATTGCTGAAGTCTTCCCTTTCAAAGTTTTTCCCTGTATCAAAAGTTACTCAATCACAGCTTGCTATATTCTTAATGTTTTTGTAATTGCTATGATACAGCTGAAGTAGTTTTTACCGATGTTCGGAACATGAGGCAACTAATTACATGGTAGTTTTAAAACATGTTTGTGCAAGGAATGAACACTTTCCCCCAAAACTGATTTAAGACTGATTTCATCTCTCCTACTGCAGATTCTCTGCAGTATGTTAGCATTAATACTTTCATATTCTTATATAAAACAATCCCTTGTGGTTTACACAAACAGACACATGGTTGCTTTAAATATCTTAATTTGTCAACAATTGTAGACTGGCAGTATGTGGTGGTAAATAACTTCTCAAACTCACTGAGGATTTTGCCATGTTAATACTATCAACTGTGGTTTTGTACCACCTCTATATAAAGTATTTCCTCATCTAAAGCCCAGACCTATTTATTTCCCCATTCTTTGCGTGATGTTTTGGTTCCAAACATCCATCCTAACATTCTTCAGTTAGCATCCTCTAACCTTCAATGATTAGACTATCTTCACTTGAAATATACATTTCTGCTGTTCCATTTTTAAAGGCTTAGTAAGCATTGTCATTTTGCTTATTATACTTCATTCAGAAAAACTTATTTAAAAGGTGACTTACCAAAATAAACGTTATACTCCAACTAGCAGAATTAATCAAAATATTTTCTTTTAACTTACAATGTAAGAACACTACAACAGTATTTCCACTGTTCTTCAGTATCAGGTTTTAGGTCACATTTTTTAGTTCAAATTTTAGTTGAAATTAGAGTACTATTACACCTAAAACCATTCTTGCGACAAATCTGATTAATCTTAAGCATGAAAACCCATTTCACAAACAAGTGGAAAAAAGCTGCCTTTCAGGTAACATTTGACACTTTGGTGGGATAGTTACATGCTAAAACAGCAACTCTGGTTTTTGATTCAGAGAGAAAGGTGACACTGTTACTGTCCTTTGCAAGTTTTCGGTCTCCTTGCACTATGTCAGTATACATCTGGCACATCAGATTGAAGTCACTGCTTCATAGCTCCTATTCCTGTGGATTTAATTGCTTTCAAAGTTCAATACACTATGTTCAAACAATAGCAGCCATATAGTCAAAAAGGGGAATTACAAAACCTGGAAAAACCTTTGTAACTGCAGAACTAAAGAGATTTCCATATATATGCTGTAATTGCATGACTAGATTTATTTTTGCTCAGTCCTCAGACTTACTTTCCTACTCCGCTCCTTACACTTCAGAATTTTTTCTTCCATAACAAACAAGCTGCAATTTTAAAAAGTTAGCTACATTTCTTTACAGAATTCAGTGAGATTGCACTTCCTCCTTCAAGACTCCGCAAGAACCACTATGTATTTTCCGTCAAGGGCTGCATCTTTAATTTTTCCATATTTGTGATCCAATCAGCTAACATCACTTATACTGAAAACAATTCCTACTCTGCTCCTTACACTTCAGAATTTTTTCTTCTGTAACAAACAAGCTGCAATTTTAAAAATAGTTAGCTACATTTCTTTACAGAATTCAGTGAGATTGCACTTCCTCCTTCAAGACTCCGCAAGAACCACTATGTATTTTCCGTCAAGGGCTGCATCTTTAATTTTTCCATATTTGTGATCCAATCAGCTAACATCACTTATACTGAAAACAAATGTTTCACCAATTAGGACAAAGAGCAAGAGAATCTAATTAAAAACACACTTTCTGTAGAGTGCTTTTTATGTGAATAAAATATCAGCACAAAAAAGTCAACCCCAATAAACACTGCTAGACAATCATAACACAAAACTAAAATTTAAATATAGTATTCGAGGAGAGAGACTGAAACACTCTTCACCATAGCTTACACTCTCCAATCAATTCTGTTTCTTTGTACTTTGTTCTCATTCATATAACTTCAAGAGTAACTTTCCCTGAAAATAAAAAGCTCATTTTGGGTGTTGATAATGTGTTGCATAAGACATCTTCTGAATAAGGTATCTACTGATACTTCCTTCTTCATATGCACACAGTATTAAGATACCATATTCCAGCCCACAGCTCAAGTATTTTAAAAGTGTACAGAAACCTTCAACAGCTAAAGAGACTCACAAGTAGTCCCAGTCAGTGAGCTTTCAGGGTTGGGGCACAATACTTTAATGTTGAGGAGAGAAGTATTTACAAGAAGAATAAAGTCTTACCCTTCTTTCAAAACAAGAAATAAAAGGAGTAAAAGTTTTCAGAGGGTAAGCAAGTTGTAGTTACACTCAACATAAGGCTACAGTAAGCTTTGAAGTTGTGTAACTTCAATCCACTTGTGTACCTCAGACTCCCTATTTTTGACCATAAAAAAATTTTGAGAGTGATCTTGGATGGAGGAGGAGGATAGGGACAGAAAAAAAAAAACCAACAAAAAACTCACAACCAAAAAAAACAACCTCACAGTAAAAAGAATACTCTAACAGTAGCTATGAAACTCCAAACCCTCCAGAATGTTGCATAACGACCTCTGTACTTAAGACAACGCATCACAAACGTTAAGTTTTCAGAATGTCAAACAAGCTGCGTCATTAATGCTCTAATATGATCTACAAAAGATACCACTCCCTTGATAAGCCCCCCTTACCTCTAAAGCTTCTGCAATTCTGCGCTCTTTGTAACTGTTCACTCACTGTTCATGTGAAACATGTTCACCAAAAAACTTCATACTAGGGTATGAAGACCATGTAACAATTGTAAGTTTACAGTAATGCAACAACTGATTAAGGGAACCTCCTGATGCTATACATGCTTGAAGTTTATTAGCTGAATAGCTACAGATAAGAGATTTTACTCTGAAAAGCAGGAACATTGCCTAACATGTTCATCAAAAAACTTCATACTAGGGTTTTCTGACACCATGAAGACCATGTAACAATTGTAAGTTTACAGTAATGCAACAACTGATTAAGGGAACCTCCTGATGCTATACATGCTTGAAGTTTATTAGCTGAATAGCTACAGATAAGAGATTTTACTCTGAAAAGCAGGAACATTGCCTAGTGGTTACTACATCTATGAATGGCAGACTTATTCAGTATTACTAACCACAATGAATTCTAAGTAATTCAAACTTTCCTTACTCAAATAATTGTTTCAAGTATTTGTCAACTGACAGAGTATTTGGTGTGGACAGAAGAATGCACATGTAATAATATGGAGTTTAATATTGCCAAAAAAACCACCCCTCCAACATTAATGGACTGTGCTTAATGACCCTTGTAGTTTCAGCTATCCCTTCATTGCAAGTTGAGTACTATTAAAACATTGCCCGAATTCCAGATTTATTACAAATTAAGCATTACCCTAAACACATGCTAGCCCTTCCACTAGGGAGGGCTGACTAAATATTCAACAATACAGGAACTGAAGCTTTTAACACACAAAACCGACATTCTCTGCTACTATGTAATCACTTTGGCACTCGGATGCCCCCCCGCACCCTTGTACTTAGCAATATCAATCATCTTCTGCAATCATTTTGAGAGGAATAAACCGGAGCACAGATAACTCCTCTAAGCCAACAGTAAGCACCTGTTATAAGCTCTTCGCTGCTCAGATGCACAGGCAAGGTACAGGTAAGGTTACCAGATCTGTCTGGAGTGCTGCTCTGAAAGCACTACCCTTGTTCCCTCCAACCTGTCTGAGGGCACTAATTCCTGCCAGGTCCTCTCCCTGCCCCTTCAGGCTCAAGGCAACCAGAGTCAGACAACAGCATCCCAACTGCACGTAAACCGTATGTGTCAAACACACCCAACTTGGACAACACAAGTTGCACTCTATCCCTAACACCCAGACTAGCTTTGAAAAGCTTGCAGTTTCCTCTTCCTGCCTTCAACTACAGAGCTATGACTCTACAGCTTCACATTTCATCTGTGATGTAGCAAAGTATTAATGTCATATTACTCTTCTCAGGCTTTCTTAGGTATCTCATCAACAACAGAATCTAGGACCATGGTCCAAGTACCAGGTGAAGCAACTAAACAAGAAAACCCTCAACTGCTGTTTTAATACAGCCTTGTGTCCTGGAAAATGTCTTAAGACTGAGGCAGAAACTGTACTGCACTTTTCAGAGTAGGAAAGAGGAAGAGGAAGCAACAGTTTACACAATGTTATCAAGTCGCAGGCTCATAACCAGTTGTTTTCCTTTATTTATTCAAGTGTCTTTCAGTGGAATTGCTATGCAGGAGGTATTCAGTCGGAGAGAGACACACTTGAGACTACTATCTTCATCTCTGCTTTTCTAAAGTGAATCGCATTATCATTTACTGATCTTATTTCTAAACACACTGGAACTAATTCTACAGTTGCTGCCGTTTGCAAAAAACCTACAACCTCAACATCAGGTTTCAGGCCTTTTATTTCCTGAAAATAATTAATTTTCTGATTTTATTTTAATACTGATGTCACTACAGAGAAGTTGATCGGCTTCTCTTCTCAAAACCAGCTCCTTACAGTCTGCTTGCTTACTATTTGAAGCTGAAAGCAAGAACTATTCCATTATTCTATGCAGTGCTACAATACTTGTTATACTCAATAGCTCTAATGAACCTCCACTGTTTCCTTTCATATTCAATAGTGAAATCCAATCCAGAAAAGTCCATCACATCTGCTGGACAATTTAAGGTAGATGCTGTCTTTAAGTAAGACTACATGGAGTATGTTTGGATGCAAGAACTTTATTTCTTGACTCCACTACACACAGTCATAAGAGGAACACAATCAAGGCCTTTAAACTTGTGTTTCAGTGTCTCCAGGAGTTATCTCCCTTTTCCTAGGAAGGAAGCTATTAAAAAACTAAGCCTCTCCCTGCACCTCACCTTGCTAACAAGTAAGAACAAGAAATTCAACATCTTACAAATTAAAGTGCTATTAAGACTTGGCAGTCTCCCAGCAAGTACTTTGTACTTCTCTAGTATAAGCAGGGCTGCACAAAGGCGAAACTTATTCAGTATTGTAACCTCTGATGGTGTCAAAAGATGCCTGTTAGTTTGTATAAAAAAAAGGAAAGTCAAGTATGCAGTGATAATTCTGCTGAATAAGCTGTGAGCATTCAACAGTTTACAGCTAGGGGCAAAGAAATCAGGGGGATTCCCTGCTATACCTTCACCTTTTGCCAGTGCTCCTTCAGCATCTAGTGGCCCTAAATGCAACAACTTCTTGCTTCCAATTTGTTTTGGACTACATTGTATGCCTTTCACAAGTTTCTCTTCAAACTTGCTCACTTGTCTCATTTTTCTTTTCACATGAGAATGACTAGCAACTCTAAACTTTGCATTTTCTTCAAATGGACATTTCAGCTTCCCGAGACACATGTTTTTGGTTTGAATTATTCCCTTAACCCTCCTCTCCACCAATGATGTTTATTTTTCATCACTGTCTTTGAGAGGTGGTTAACAGTTTTGTTATGAGTCATCAATATAGCATTTTTGTTATCTCCACATCACCTGCAAGGACTCCATTCTTCAGTGTGCCCTTGAAAGCTTTTTTTTTTTTAAAAAAAATACATTCTTAATTTTTATGTAAGCAGCCTTTTTGGAAAATGTTCCCCAAAATACTTTCTTTATGCTTCTGTTGCTCAAAAATAAGAGTTTTATTCCAAGTGCTTTATGTTCACTATTACAGAATGGCTCTGAAAGTAACATCCTGAACCAGAACAAATGCACAGCTCAGGATCAAGTCAAGGCTTACTACTTGTGTCTTTTTCACTAGCTCTTTGGTGAGCCAATCACTGATCATCTAAACATGTACTGTTCTCGCTATAAGATGCTGATGCAACCTGTACCTAACCTACATAGGATACATGAAGTCACCCATTGCTACCACACTTCCTGCCCACATCACTTCACCATCCACATGGGGTGGGAGGATATCAACCAATACAGTTCTCTTCCTGTTCTTGCTCTGCCCTCACACCTTTAGTCCTGAATTTTCAGTTCATTGGGACTGATTGGTTGACACAGTTTGCTTGTTAATTTGGTCTGAAAAAGTTCTCTTCAGCATGTTGCTCATCCATTCAGCCGCCCCTGTGTTATTTTGTGCTTGGCCTATAGTGGAGTCCTGCTAACTACACTGTTTTAAAATGGGACACTGACAGAACAGATTTATCCAAAACTTTCTGAAATAAAAGTATTCCAGGTTCCACCTCATTCTTCAGTCTTCTAAAATCTGTCTTATACCTTTGTAACAGATGTACATCTCATACAATAGACCTATAAGAACTATTTTTCCCTTCACCAACTGGAGGCCTTCCTCCCATTAAATTAGTTGTCATTTCCTGAACAAGTTAACTTAGTATAATCATAACAAAGTTATGCTGACAATCAGTTCTGACAATCAGACATTTCCCCACTATTTCTTCTGTAATATATCATCACACGTGATAAGTACAACATATCTAGTCAGAAGCACACCAAAATAGTTCAACTGATAGAAGAATTATAGATGAGGCTCATGGCACATGAAACAATAATGAAATACTGTAGAAGGGCTGCACAATGCACTTTGTGTCACTTGTGGTATTTCTGCTGGCAGAAATAGTAAAGTGGTTCCCCCCCGCCCCCAAACCAAGCATTAGGAAATACAGGGGTGTCATACCTTCTCAGTCTACTTCCATTTGATATATTCTAGCTGATCTTCATTTTAGTAGTCCGTAAAGAGCCCTCACAGTTCCAGAGGGCAGAGTCAGAACCAGAGAACTGCTGAGGCTGGGAGGGAGCTCTTGTGATCCCTTAGCCCACTTGCTCCGCTCAAGCAGGCTTGGTAGGCGCAGGTTGCCTAGGACTCTGTCTAGATAGGTTCTGACTATCACACCAAGGATGGAGCCACCACAGCATTTCTGTGCAACTTGCTTCAGTGTTTGACCACCTTCACAGTAAAAAAGTGTTTTCTTCTGTCCAGATGCAGTCTGATGTGTTTTAATTTGTGTCCACTGCCTCTTGTCCTGTAGATTTTTATTAGTATTTACTGTGTCTTCAAGACTATTACTGGGATATGATGTTGCCACAAACAAGTATTTGATTTAAGGTGATTCTTTAGAAAGACAAAACTGAAGTTTCTCACTAAACCATGCCAGAGTAATTACTACAAGGAAAAGGAAAGAAATGCATGAAGAAAGCAAACATCACCATTCCAAGAACACACTGGGGAAAAAAAAAAAAAACTTGCACAGAATTTAAATAAATTCAAATGCAGTTCCTAGGAAGGCACAATTACTTAGTTTCAGCTTGTTATTCTGCGTCCAGTAAATTAACCCAAAAAATTGTTTAAGAAAAACTAATCTTTTCCTCCTTCAGATTGTTCATCCTTTAATAAACTGAATTGCTATGTTTCTTTCCTGTTACAAGCATATCTAAGAATAAGAAGTAGTCACCATAATCCTAAATAGACTAAATTAGTTTAATACCCATTTTCTCTTGTCATTCAATTTTCTATAAAGGCAGGTCACAACCTAAAAATCCTTCCTCTACTGTATTAAGCAGCTGGACAAACTTTGGCTAATAGTTAATAGCAGTGTCCTCTGACAGCTATTCACAGCAGAGTAACCAAAAATGGGCACAAGCAGTAAGAACATACCATTAAGAATAAATGAAGTATTAAGATATCAATGTTATATTAACATTATTTCATTAAAATTTTCAGATTGGTATCTCATATTAAATAAAAACGGTAGCTTGGCAAACTAAAAACCCGCAAGTTCACAAACATGCATTTTTACTCAAAGCAAGTGTTCTTTTGTAGAATGAGTCTGGCAAATTACATACAAATTAACTTTCAAAATGCCAAGCCATGTTTATTTGTGGAAGATGATGATGTTTCCTCTCCTTTCATAGGTATCATTTGTTAAACTGGTTCCTCCAGGAGATCAAGTAACTCTTACGTCCTAAAAAGGTAACAAGAGCCGTTTCATTTGCCTCAGAGCCCGTTTCTAGCTCCTGTCCACATACACGTGATAATTTCAAATTACATGGTGTATTTACAACAAACTAATTTCACTATGGTTCAATACAGGAACAATTTATTTACTCACTAATCCAGTAAAATTACTGGATTTTTATGATCTAATGTCTGCAGCTACAGAAGTAAGTTACAGTTAGCGTGTAATTAAAAAAAACCTGACACTGACAGTTTAAAGGCTATGAGACTCCACTTTCCAATTAGAAGCCTATTAGCACTAAGTTTTCAAACTGTCTCAAGAAATGCAATCATCTGTTTGGTAGCAAGGAGCGACAAACCACTGTGATAGAAGTTAATTCATTTAGACAATAAACCTTTCACCAGAGGGTTTTTTCCCCACCTCTCTTTGCATAATCATATAGAGGAATGGTTAAAATAATTAAATAATTGTCAAAACAAGGAATAATTAAAAGTGACAGCAATCATTAAGGTATCAGCTCTATTTGCAGATGTAAGTTACCAAGAATGTAATTTACTTTTCAGAAGATGCATGCACCCACTGCAACTCCAATAAAATTATCTAAGGCTATCAAAGGCCTTTTTCTTTACATTCAAAACAGACTTATAGAAATCTTCAACTGAATAGTCTCATAGAACACGAAACACACACCTCCTAAGAATCACAGAGATGTATTTGTTTACTAAATATAAAGTTATATCTTGAGAGGAAACACTGAACAGTCTGTAAGGTACATTACAATGCCTCTAAACAGCTTGACAGGATGGGGAGAGCAACCAACACAAAAAACATCTATTGTTATGACCCAGTATGGAGCAGAGGGAAAAAATCTGTACTCCCTAACTCCCAATAGGTCTCATTACTGTTACAACAGATAAAAAAATGCAGGTCAGTCTCATTAAGCAAGTTGAATATACACTAATATTTCTAATTGTATCCCAAATGAACCAGTTAATACCTATTAAGCATGCAGTCAATATTTAACTGGTTAGGATAGGACACACTATTGGGATGAGGGATGGGAGGACCACAACAGCTTTGAGGTAGTTTCCTTAAAACACATAAATACACACTAACACCACTGGTGTTGCCAACATTGGTTTGCCACTAAAAATGAAACTAAACACATCCAAAAAGATTTGATCCATTTAAATTAACAGTCTACACAGAATACCACTCTTACCACTCTGTAATAACCAAAATATATACCACCAGTATTTCTAATATAATTAGCTGCACTTTTAAATTGAATTCAAAGCATCTTATATGAAGACCTGTTGGATCTTGAGATCACTTCCAGCCTGAATCATTCAAAGTAGCACCATACAAGACACACAACTGTATTTCAATTTATATCCTTTCTCCCAAACTTGGGACCCGAGAGTAGTACCAGAAATATTGATGCATATCCCCCAACACACCAGTGATACAAACACAGAAAGGTTAGCTCAGGAGTTTGAAGTAGTGATATACAAAACAGAAGGGCAAGTTTAAGAAATTTAAACTTAGAACTTAAATTCATGATCTTTTAGAGCAGTTTTGCAGCTAACAAACCACCAACAGTGCAGTTTCAAATAATAAAGTTCGTAAAGAGGTGTTATCATTGAAAAAGGTTCCCAGCCTACCTTCCTGCCCTTTCCCCTATCAGCACAAGTGCTTGTGGTGCCATAAGCAGCTGCTTATGCAGCACGCTGCCAGATCAGTTACAGAACCCTAAAAGCTTGGGGTTTTTTTTCAGCTGTATCAGCAAGATAGCATGAGCAAATACTGAGCTACACAACAGCAGCATAAGGAAGACAGACAGTGAACGACCAGGTATAAAAGAGGGACATTCTCTTTTAGTGGAAGAATAATCTTAGAGCTCCTAAACCTGCTTATGAAACCACATGCTAAGGGTGTACTTCAAGCACCAAACCTGTACCTTGTCCTCCTTTGCCCCCAGCCACTTATTCTTACCCAAATACCATACCTTCCTTTATACCAGTACAAATATTTGTGTGACTATGGAGTTATCTATACTACAGAACAGATCCAGTGGAGAATTAAATTGGCAAAAACAACTGGTTAGTCAGAGAGAGATTCTCTCATCAGACAGAAAGCATGCTAGTGCCAGCAAAAGGCAGAGAGAAGTGTGCAGTCTGTGGCAGACAGAAGGTTGTGAAACCTCTTTTACCATCAGCCTACGCTTACGCTGACTGTGAAAACTACAACCTAAGATTTCATGGCTTAGGTTATGTTTTCATATTTGTGATAGTGCTGATAGCATTTGAGACTTCAGAGCAACTACAAGAGGAGACTCAGCCATGTGTTCTTGTGTCCTGCACTTACACTAGTTTTAACGCTCCCTCTTCTCTCCCCTTCCCTTCCCTCGTATCTCAACACTGCTTCCTCAGATGCGCGACAAACACTTGTGCAGTCGTATGGCAAACAACTCTAGGGAACTAATCTAACTTACAAACAAATAACCTACAAAGTCCTTTTGGGAGACAGACAGATAAAGCTTCAATTGGATCTGTTCCTCTATCCTGTTCACTGCACAGCAACCCAAACCACCGTACTTAGCACAGCACATGATACAAGAGTAAGTAATTAATACTTCTTCTAACACTGCTATAAAAAAAAAAATACTCAAAC
This sequence comes from Cariama cristata, assembly GCF_000690535.1. Lineage (NCBI taxonomy): Eukaryota > Metazoa > Chordata > Aves > Cariamiformes > Cariamidae > Cariama > Cariama cristata. The sequence goes on from NW_009633817.1 coordinate 56,150, forward strand.
AATGACAGTCTACACAGCTTTCTGGAAAGAAGTAAACTACCAACTTGTAAGAATTTCACATGACCTTATCTTAACAGATACTTGTACCTCAAAAAAAGTGCACCCCAGTTAGAATCAGATCTTATTTTTCAGAGAGGCAGAATAGAGGGACTGTTTTGTCATGAAAGAATTATGCTATCCTACACAATTGCTCTTTCTAAAGAGACTACTGAGAATCCTTAAAAGAAAGTTTTAGCTATACTACACCTGTTTATTCCAAGTGGAACAGGTAAATAAAGCTCATGCTCCAAACTGAAAGATAACAGTAGCTGTCAACCTTTGTTTTTAACTGGGTCCACGTTTGACCTGTATCAGTAAGATCCAGCACATTATAAGGAGCTGGAAAAAGACCCATCGCAACACTGAATACTTTATTCACTTGGTACATTTGCTACTAATTTAGTTCTTCATTTTCTTGCCCTATATTAGTTTTGCCTTATGAATAGAAAAATTTGAGATAAGCATTTGAACAAAGTCTATAAAACAGTCAACTTTAAACAGAAATTTACACTATTGTACGTTTTTGTTTTAATAAAAAAAGCAATTAAAGGGAGTAGCTGTCCTACTTTTTCTAAAACCAAGGAGTCTCAGTATCCCATCCCTCTAAATACTGTCTTAATATTAGTTCAGAACACATAGTGGTAATTTGGAAGTTGAAGTTTCACATCAAGCACATGCCAGCAAAGTATTTGGAACATACTTGAAGCAATAGGTCATGTTCTGCATGTTGGAGATGAGTTTCCCAACTTCAAAGGTGACTTCTTGTATTATGACTTGTGGACAAGCTGTATCCCAAACTTCAAAATAAATCAATGAGAGAAATTCTGAAAGTTCCAAAATGAAGCACACAACTCTTAAGATAACCACATTTTTGTGTTCTAAACCTACCCTACAAGACAATGTCTCATTCGTTCTCCAACATCTCAACTTTCTGTTTTTCCTACAAAAGCTTATTTTCACATAAATACAGAAATTTATTTAAAACTTGAAATGAACAGAAGCTGATAAGAGATAGAAGAATCCGATTAGAATTGGAAGTTGATAAGAGATAGAAGAATCCGATTAGAATGTCAAGATTGCATTTTAGGACCACTGCAATGCTTACAGTTGCACCTTGAAATATCCAAGCATTAAGAGAGAAAGCAGTAGTGCATTTCACATTTGCCCAATGCTTTGGAAGTAATTATAAGTTCTATTTGAAATAACTGTGCAAATCAGCTAATATTTTGTAATATACTTGCTGGCAACACAATCAAGAGGCATTAGCACAGAATGGAGTTAGGCACCTTGACCCTTTTGACCACAGCTGTACACAGCGATGTAGGTAAGGCTCTTATCTTTGACCAGCTTCATTTACTTACCAACCAGAAGCCTAGTTTTATTTCTGGCAAGGCGATGCAAAGTTATGTTTTAAAAATACTTCAAGGACATAGAAGTTGCCACACATACACACATCATTTAGATTCCTTGAAAATACATAAGGCTAACACCTTAGCTAGCCTTATGCAATGTAATATAAACTACTGTTAGCTTCCATAGGGTGTAAAATGGCAGTAATATATTTGAAAGAGCACTAACAAAAGCACAACTTGAAGGAGTGTGTTGATGAAACCTGTGTGTTTGGTCACAACTACCTTATGCTAACTCTTAATATATACTTCAGCTTGTAATATTTGCCTACTTTTGATTACTCCACCAGTTGAATATTCAAACAGGAAAATGATATATCTATGTACATGAGATAACAGAGCATAATATTTTCAAAGATGCTTATCACGAATACTAAATTACATGGCCCCAAAACTATAACCATTTTTATTCCTTATTAAAAACAGCAACATTTTTGAAGTATTTTAAAGGAAGGAACAAAGCCCTAAGAAAGAAATGCTGTGACAAGTGCTTGGCAGATACAGCCATGCACAGCTGCAGAGCCAAATGATGTGTTCAAATAGAGTCTTCCTTTGCATTCCCAGGACTGTTTCTTCTCTCTCTCTCACTCTCTAGTAACCAGGCAGAGGACAAGTCCTTATAGGGCTGGAGATAATAATCATCACCTTGCTTGTAATAATGACACAAAATGCTGTTCTTAAAGCAGTTACCAGCAGGACATCTCTTAAGCAGCAATGGGAGGGATAACTCATGCAGTGAGGGTTAACTATCCCTTACATAAAACAATGGAAGTATTCACTGCTCTGAAGATCTTGCTTATGCAAACCAAAATAAATCTTAAATATAAAGAAAACTAAATGATCCTGGAACTGGAGCAAGGGAGTTTACGGGAAGGTCAGATAGCAATGGACTAGTGTTAGACAGTTATTTACACTTTCAATGGATATATCATATGATGGATCATTTACCATAATACCTGCTATTACTAAACCAGCAAACAGCACTTCATTACAGAAGAGCTCAATAGTCTGGGTGGATAAATCTATGAACCGTAAGAAAATCGCCCGTAAACAAGAACAATTACAGGCACATTTTAAAAAAAGTAGTTAGGCAAGAGGATTTAAAACCCCCAGCTGAGTATACATAGGATCCTGCTTACATGTTGGTCAAAAATGAGCATACTACAGGCAATAAGCAACTGAAAGTTAACTGTAAGCCACGTAATTATGGAGTAAATTACTGGTATGTATTTACCATATTATTAAGTATAATGCAGACATAGCATGAGCAAGTGGACAACAACATGAGATTGGAAGTTAGCAAATCCAGAGTTTTAACTGTTATCAACTCACTGTGACTTGGTTTACCTGACACAATTATCTTTTTAGTTTTCCTCATTTGTGAAGTGGGAGTAGTCCAGAAATCTCTACTCCTCAGCTGAAGTGCAAGGTCTAATTTACATGCCATGCTTTAGGCTGCAACAGCTAGTAATTTCAATGAGAAAATAAAATAGTAATTCATTCTACTTTACCAATAACTTATCCTTCTCCTTACAGCTTGTACAATTAGAAGTGCTGAAGAAAACATGCTGTTTGTTAACTGAAAGAACTTCTCCACTCCCTAGTTGTATTTGAGCTGATAGCAGCAGCTCCTTTAATCCCTTTTCCACTAACACTAAAAATTCTTCCTCCTTGCATAGATGTACCATCAGAACAAATAGAGAATCCTAGCGACTACCTTTACAAATAAATTCTCAAGTGCTACAAATGCTTCCAGCATTTAGTATCTGTAGGAGCATTACAATCAGTTCTAAACAAGACAATTTGCTCTTCATTTAAAAACAACTTAAAATATTACACACTTGGGCAATTCATCAAGCTTGCAAAATGTATGGAAACATAGCTCTGTAGCGTTTCAATTCCCACCCTATAACATGAGGAAGTGCAAATACATTCCTG
>NW_009633817.1:59566-64062 GCF_000690535.1 Cariama cristata
TGGGTCACTAGAAAGGTGTGGCTAAGAGCAGCACTAGCAAAGCAGTTAGGACACAGCTGGGTGGACAAACCGAATTGGAAGGGGCACGTAAAAAACGGAAGGATGGCGGCTGTCATACTCCAAATACTGCCAAGAAATGCACAAGCTCTCTCCTGTTCTTCTTAAGCATATATCCAAGAAGCTAAAAAACTCAGTGACAAATATCTCGCCCACCTTAACTAATTCAAATGAACATCTGGATTATATCATCCTTACTACATACAGACCTGTCAGCTTCACCAAATTTTTAATTAGGCTGTTTCTTACCCTTTGATGTGTGCAGTGTGCTTAAAATGAGCCCTCACACATTCTGGTCGTGCATGTAGAAGGTCACAAAAACTAAGAATGGTAATGACATTTTAAAGAAAGTGACTGTAAAGTCTCATCATATTGTGACATAGGCAGTGATCTAATCTCAATGGGTCCCAAGGTCTTCCATCCTGCTTACTGCACGTCCTACATGTCTGTGAAACTAGTTCACAAAAACATTAAGTTACAATGACTTCTTATATTGAGAGGAATTATCACTATGAGGAGCCCAACTAGCCTTGCTAACTATATATGCACAAATGCTGTCTTCTGCTATTAAGCAGAAGAACCTTGTGCTAGGTTAAAAACATACAGTAACATTTCAGGAAAATAAGAATCAGCAGATTCTGTTTCAAGAAAAGAGAATTCAACAAAACTAGAGAGAGAGATGATGGCCTGGCTTTTGAACTTGGCCATAAGGCCAAGCTAATACCTTCCTGCTTCTGTCAAGCTAAAAATTGTTTTAACTAGTTTTCTTAATATTCCTTGTTTTCTTTTGAAAAAGCCATAGAGTTTTTTTGTAGAACTCCCCTAGACATTTCACAGGGAACACAAAGCGCAATATATAGTTGTCTATTAAGATTAAAAAAAGGAAGTTATCAAGTTGCATAGTCCTCTAGGTTTCCATAGCCAGGACTCCAAAACTGTATCTCAAGGACTACAATATCTTTTACCAGTTCTGTTATCACAGAGTAGGGAGATACTTGGTTGGGGCCTTTGATGGTTTGATTATCAAAGTACAGATGCATCTATACCAATAAAAATACAACATTTCTCATATAAGCTGCTTCTACACAGTACTGGCCAGCATGGAGATCCTTAGTCTCGTGCAGCTCACAAGCAGTTCAAATGCAATGCTTGCCCTCAAGTTCCATGACAACTACAGGGCTGTTTTGGAGCAGGCATGGGGTAACCTGAACATCCTGCTATGGGAGTCACAGAACATCTGGGACCACTGTCACCAGGTCATCCAGATACAAAGCTGCAAAACCCATCGTGCAGCGGAGTAGTGGCATAGCTGGTGACCAACACACTTCCCACCTGCCAAATGTTGTTGGAGCTCACACTCCCACCAGCTATCCAAAGTATGCGATATGTGCCTCTGCACTCTGTCATGTTCAGATGTTGGTATGCAGTCCGCTAGGCCAGAAAAATTGGCCACCTCTTGCATGTAATGCTTAGGCTATGTATTACTACTGCAGACCTAACCTAAGTCGAACAAAAAGAGACTCAGAACTGCCACCTGACTCACTAATTTTGCATCAAGCACCACCCTGGACTTCAGCCATCAGAAACCTCTGCCATTTAAACTGAGTTTACTGTTAGACAGCAAACAAGTTGAGCACAGAGGGCTGCATTTATTTTCCAATATTTTTCTTTTCCAATTTAGTTTTGATCTACTAGGGAAAAAGAATCCATACAAGTGAACATCTAAAAAAAGTGAAAGGCTGCCTTCTGCAGTTAATTTATTCACATAATAAAATAATGTGAAAAAGAATTTATTCCAGAAGAAATAAGAAAATGTAGGCCTACACCTTCTAAACTACAAGATAACCAGAAACTCAACAAAAACTCAATATAATTCCACACATCTGAAGAAATCTTGCACACATTGCAGTACCTGGGAAGAAAGGGGAGGGTGAAAGAAATTTGACATTTATTTAGAAACTGCTAGAATAAAGCTTAGGACAAGCAAATTTTATTAGGCACAGACAGGTTTTATTAGTTATTTAGTTTAAGCCTTAAACCTATTCACAATGCCCAGTTAGAAACAAAGTATTACTGTGCAATTGTAACTGAGTAAGGCACTTAAAATTTAAGGGGGGGGAGTTATATTAGCAACTAAGAACAATGAGGTTAACAAAAGGGAGAACAAGATATGTAACAAAATATCTTGTTACATCTTAGAACAGTCTAAATCTAATAGTCTATCACACAGACTTCCTAAATTTCATATATAATAGGACCATCATTCAGTATCAAAAAACACTACCTTACGGACATAAGTATGCAGATCCACACTTTTGAGTTACTAGAAAAATGCTACAATTAATACCAGTGATTCTAATGTGAAGAGAACTACAAAGCAAAATTGACCTAATGAACTTGATTGCTCAATTTCTATCACACTGAAGAAGACATAAATACCAAATACTTCAATAATACTAAATACAAACTTGAATTTTTCCTGTGTATTTTACAGCTGTTAACTTATTTTTAGGTTCTAAAACTCTGAGGAATTTTAACAGGTTACCATCATTACTTAGGTTTTCCGCTGTTAAAGTAGCCCACAGACATTGAAAGAAACAATTAACAGTAGCTTAACTACGTATCAGCACTTACTGAACTTTCACATATCAAAAAAATCTGAAAATTGTTTATTAAAAGTCCTCCACCTTGCAATATCTCTGACCTAACCAAGCTCTCAGACAGCTGAAGCCCAAATAAGGATAAAAACCACAGATGAGTAAGTAGGAATACTAAGACGATAAGTATCAGCTGAATATGGAACCAAGATGCCGAGCTAACAACCACTAAAAAAAGCTACCAAAGTTTGAACCAGCAAAATTTCAAGCTATTTGCACATTTTCAAAATCCCCATATAATCATATTCCTTTTTTAAGGAAATAGTTTCTTGTTAAAGTTCAGTATGGTCCTGCCACAACATCAGCAGTTATTTATGAGGCAGATATTATCACTTAGCCTCTTCTGCAGAGAATTTTGTAAGTCATGGCCTTAAGACAGAAGACATTATGACAAACGTGCGCCACACACAATGGGACTATTGATTTGGATGTCTCTAAATACTATTTACTTTGCAGGCTCCACTTCCCCCCCATCCCCCCTCTTTGTGTATTTAAAAAAACAAATCTGCTTTATTTGGATAATGTTATTCCCAGAAACTGAAGTTTATTCAAAAAACATTTTTTATTATTTGAAATGTCCACTTCTTGCACCTGTTTTGGAAATCAAATATCTTTTCAAAACTAGATTTTGATGTACTCTTTGGTTTAATAAATTATGAAATATCCTTAAAAGTAAGCATTTTTAAAACAGTGACAGTGTTATAATGCTATAGTGATCATTAATACCTCACAAATAAAAGTATACAAGCAAAACTCAGAAAAACTTGATTTCCCTGAAAGTGTCCTTTTAGGTCCCGGAATTCAAGACAGGGCAACCTAAACAGGCCTACTATATACCTCATTTGTCACATTATTAAAACTACTTTAGCAAGGGCTGACTTTGCATGGAAGAAGCTACAAAAAGTAAACAATCTCCTCAGGAGAAGTCTCATTCACAGTGGCTTTTAAATGTCACCCAATTCTTGGCCTAGAAAAGCCTCAGCCTGGTACACAGCATAATAAAAAAATACTTTATTATCATGAATAAGCTACCATTTCCCTTCAGTTTGCAGTCTTTAAGCCTATATATAAAGCAGGCCAGTTTAAGAATTGTTTGGGAGAAACAAAAATTAAAAAAATGTTCAAAATGGAACCTCAATTTTGAAAGACTCACCCTTTCACTTCTAAGGCTAGATACAACTATTAGTTCATGTAATCTCATTTGGTACATACTAATCTACAGACGTTCAGCCAGTTACTCCTCTAAGTAGTCCACAATTCGTGGAAAAGTGCTCCAAGTTTGTCCCTAAAGATTTATTATTTAAGGAGGCAAAACATAACCTTTGTTAAGTTTGCCACCATATAAATTTTTTCTCATGCCAGAAGTAAAGGAGTGGCCGAGAACTGCAACAATAACATCATGTTCTCAAGCAGTAACACAGTGATCACGATAACCAAGATCGCAGCGAAGTTTGCAGTGAAAGCAGGTTCTAGTCAAGGAAATAAACTTGCAAATATCTGAGCTATTTAAATGTCTAAGGGGTGGGATAGAGCATTTCATCCCTCTACCATGCTCTACCTCTGAAAGGCCCAGGGGTGGCGAGTCAATGGCAATCGCAGTAGGGACCTGTCCTTAGGGAGGAGGAAAATACTTAGAGAGGACTTTAGAAGCACTCTGAAAATCTACTGCTGTACAGGTGGTTCTTTACTCCCCTCCTTCTTTCAGTGACTTGTCTGTTTCTTCCTAAAGGGCCTAGGGGCGATGGCAGAAGCCAATCCAGCAGAGACAGATTTTAAGGGCTC
>NW_009633818.1:0-2667 GCF_000690535.1 Cariama cristata
GCAGGCTTGGAAAAGCTCCCTGATAGGGGTGGTGGGGACGGGCAGTTCCCAAAGCGGGGCAGCCCTGGTGTTAACGTAAATAAAATGGCAAAAAGAATGCAGTAGGTGTGAAAGGGACACTGAAGTAGCCCTTTATACATTTAAATTTAAGTACATTTAAATTTATACATTTAAATCCCTTCCCGTATGTTGTTACCAGCACTTTTGGTATCTGTCTAAGCCACTGGAGTTTGCAGCCCTTGTTTCAGTTGCTCTCACCTCACGCCCTTTAAGCGACGTGAATTGAGCTCCTGGTTCTCCAGTGGTCTCATGTTTAAATCCGCTACGAAAAAATCAGAGAGAAGGATGAGTAACAATGAAGACATTTAACTTTATGTTATATTTTTTTCTATAGATGCAAATGGGAAGATCAGATGATTTTACCAGAGTGACTTCGAAGCGATCATAAACTCTCTCCACATGGTGAAACAAATGTGTTTAGAACCATGAAAGCGTAATACAAAGCTGAAATTTGGTCTGTTGTCTAGCCGTGTCTCTCTTGATTCTCTAAAGAAGGAACTATTTGAGGTTAGGAAATGGCAATTTTCCCTTCATGTTTTGAAGCACATTTGGTTTTCCTGTGTTAGCAGAATAAATTTGTTATCTGGAATCAAGTCTGGTCAAAAATCATCTTTCTGTATCCAAAAAACCAGAAATGTGGCTCACAGGAAACAACTTCAGACTACAACCCTAGGCTACAACTTTATTACAGGCAAGAGTGTTAAACCTACTTATCACCTTACAAGCTTCAGCTGCAATTCTAACCCTGGGTGCTCTGCTCTGCCGTTTCCTTGCAGCCTGGATGTAGTACCACCATCGCATTGCAGAACCTTTCCTTTCAAATCTTAACCAAGTCTGAAAGTAAACACTTCCAGATTGCATCTGCATGGAAGTTTTCAGAGAGAAGGCAGGGACACTTGTACAGACAGGTAACTCTCAGAAGAGGCAGCGTCTATCCATCAGAATGAATTTGGATTTCTCCTGTAATTTAAGAAAAAACACAAAGGATGAAGTAGAAGTGTGAAAAAATGAATACATTCTAAAGGGAATATGAAGAAAAGGATGGCAACAATGCCAAAAGGGCTGCTGGTAGCCATCTGCTGCTGTAGAGCTCTTTGTCCCTTGTCCTGTTTTTTTCCCTGCCACCTATTCAAGCATTTCTGTAGCACTTATCGCTAAGATCTAAATACGTTTAAACTGTGCTGGTGGCATTGCATGATTTCCGTCATTTACTTCTTCCGACTTCAGGTTCCAAAGACATAGGAAATAAGATTGCTTGGCTTTTAAATAACCTTGTCAAAGGTGTTTACAGTCATATATTAGCAGATCTGAATCTGGAATGAAAGAATTTATGGCCAATGCACTCTTTTAAGTTGTATATCTGTTTATCTGATCCTCACTTACAAATGCCTCTAATTAAGCTATAAACTCTTCGTTTCCACTTAACCATATGGGTAGCCTGGGAAGTTTGCTACAGCAATGTAATTTACCCGTTCTACAGCCACGTCTGCAATGCAAATCCAGCAAAACTGCTTTAATAGCGTTACAACCTGCTCTGTTTTTCACACCATGGACAGAAATAAAGCCTGTCCAAGTTACCAGCTGTAGTCCTGATGAAACAGCGCAGACAGTTTTCACTTTGGACGTACAGGACTTTCTTTGTGTCAGGAACAAAATAGGCGCATAACCCTGCAAACGGTAGGCAATAAGGTAAAAAAATACAATCTGCAGATGGAAGTACTGGGGAAGGGGCTATCGATAATGCTCTCCATCATTTTTTTTGCACTTTCCGTGGGAGCTACTTGGCCCTCCTGTGATTTTGTTGCATTCTACCCTCGGTACTGTTTGCAGTTTTCAGTTGCGTGCACTTTTCTTTCACTTGAAGTCTGGATAATTTGAGGATGGGATCTACTCTGTCGCTGGAGTGGGCTGGGGGAGGATATAAGGAAGACTTCCACATGAAAAAGGCCAAGAGTTACAGTATCTATTTGTACATCTTAAAACTTTTATCAAATATTTGAGAAATACTTATTCAAGAAAAAACATACAAACTACCTATAAGCAAGTTTAAAAGGGGCTCGAGTCCCAGCTTTATTACTGTAACGTAGTAACACCCCCAACTTCCGTGGGACTTTTACCTATTGTATGAAAAATGTACTCTAAAATATTTTCTATATTTAGGATTTTTCTCTAGAAGGTAGTGCTGACAGTTATCATGAATTTCATGTAAGGAATGCAATTTTTGGCCTATGTTGCAGGTGCTTAAAATTAAAAAATGTGAAGCATGAAAAGTTTTTGTGTGATTTTGAAGTAGGGGAAAAGCATCCGTATAGATTCACACAGGTACCCTGGAAAGAAATGCCTAGAGCAATCCATCAGACCTTTTCCCATCCTACCTCTTACTGTGAATGCTTTAAATATTTCTTATGATCTTTAAAATAGCCCATGTTTTCATACTGAAACCTTACATACAGGGTTGTGACTGCAACTGCAGGTAGGTGAACAAAAATAACTCCTTAGCCAGGTAGCAAAAATATAATCTGGACCAGCTGGGCCCCAGAGGTCCCTTCCAGCCCCGACCCTCTGGTCTGGAGCGGCTGGGGTTCACCAGTACCGAAGAATCCGGTG